>NW_025544809.1:294838-324124 GCF_000150115.1 Histoplasma capsulatum G186AR
GGGACGATTCCGACAAGTGGATCTCCAAGAAAACAACGCGCAAATGCATCGGCGGTGGTCGGTGTGAAGGCAACCATCCTTATGCGGATGGATTTGTTGCGTTCGAAGTTCAATGCCTTTCCAACAGACGGTAAGATAAGCCCGCTACACAAATCTGGGGGCGGGTGTAACGAGAGTAGGAATCCAACGGCGCGATCCAAAGATTTTCAGGCTCCCAAGGGCAATTCCTCAATGCGAGATTGTCCGGCATGTCCCTCCCACCATATCCCATTTCACTTCCCCAAAAAACGAATGATGCATCCAACTGACCATCCCTTCACTGATCCAAGTAATTTCAGCCCAGCAGATAAACTGACACGTGTTCCTTTTGGACACTTTAAAACGTATAGTAAATCATCTTTATTAAGCTCTGGACGTCAAATACCCTTTCGCCCAATTCGAACAGTCAAACGGCTCAAACGGGTTAATCAGGCATCTGACAACTATTGACCGCGAGACTCACGTCCTTCATGATGGACAACCGACGGTGTAACTTAGGGTTAAGTTCCAATATCCACCACCCCACAATGTAACGCCTCGCGAGGACAATAAGCTATGACGCGACGAGAGCAATGAGGGGCGGGTTATTGGAGAACTGTGGGGAGGCTGGACTGTATATATAATGCCTATATAAGGCAAGAGAGTGGTGAACAAGGAGTGTCCATAAGGGCAGACGAGATGAGCGATATCAAGAAAGACGCGAATCGAGGCGAAAACAAAAGCATTCGAAGTGAAGAAGTACGGCGATTAGAAATATGCAACACTCATGGCAATGATACCCTTGCTGCAAAAAGATCAAGACGAACGAAGTCACAGCAATGGAAATGTTGCTGGATGTCAAAATTCAGGAGTGCTTATATACACGACGATCACGTGAAAACGCGTCTTTCCAAGGTTCAAAGGCTGACCCAAGACTTCCTATTGCGGACTAGCGTACCGCGCATACTGTTGTGACATAGTTCGTATCCAGAACCCAATCCTTATGTTGCAAGAAGAAGGGAAAAGGCCAGTGAATGTTGCAGAAATATGGAATTTGCTCATCAAGCCGCGGTCTACATGGAACAGGGCTCAAAAATTGCTATAAGATGTGAGTTGGGTTCAAAGCTCATTGTGGTTCGAAATTTCTTGGCAAATCCGCCAGATCGCGAATTCACGTGATAATGGTGTCGTGGAGCTACGTCATTTTCCCATCTTCTCCGATTTTCGACGCTGGAATTGATAGCTGAACGACTGAAATAGCCATAACGATATTACTGCACAAATCATGGCAATGGAATGTCGTCAGCTCGTAAAGGCATTCGATGATGCTCATGAGTTTCTGAGCCCGGTTCTAAAAAGAGGCACGCGACCTTAACCTTCTACTCCTCCGAAACATCGCTAACTCTCTTGAAGAGGAGATACAGAAATCTCGCGGTCAATCTATTGTCCAAATTCTAGCTCGAAAGCTCTCAGTTCAAGGCCAAGGACATGGCGATGCCACGTTACATGTAATCCAACGGGCACTAGATCTCCTTGTCACAATTCATCGCGCCTATGTTGACTCAAACCTGGATGTTGGGATCGATAAATCTAATGGAAATGGCTGCAGAGAAGACCCTGTTCTTGAAGATACCAGGCGGCGACGGGCAATCCATGGCCTACTTGACCTGATTTCCCTTGAGGGCATATACCCTGCACTATCCCAGGGAGTTGGAATACCCCTTCAGCAACGGGTGATGTCTACCCTGCCCACTGGCGTTGTTGCAAGACAGTCAGAAGCGACTTCCAGAGATAGGTCGCATGATGAACGCCTATTGCGGTTGATAATAGACACTTTAACGCCGATTGTTTGTCACAAACACTCTGGTATTCAACCAATAGTTATGAGTAGAATTCTCGGGGACATATTGTGTGCCACTGCAGAGCTCGCATTTCATCCACATTCTCTTCCACAGGAACAAACCAGCGCTTATGCGGAACTATTTCAAAAGTTGATTGAAGAGTAAGACGCGCATTGTTGATGATTTTTGAGTGTATGCACCTGCTAAATACACCCAGATCTCCCACACCCACGTTGCTATCAATTCTCTCATCGTTTATCCAAACAAGTTCTGCTCCGTGGTTCAAAAACATAATATCTTCGGAACTATCACACGTTCCTTTACGGAAAGACGGCGTGTTTCATACAATTATTTTTATAGCCTCTCAATTTGAGCCTGCTTTGGGCCAAAGTGCAGAAACTGCGCCTGCTCAAGGTCCTCCAATCACAGTGCAAGCTATCATGCAAATTTCTCGGCTACTTTCCTCAGTTCCTCAAGAGATTTCAGCAGACGACTATTTCTACAATATTTCTCCAAAACTACTAGCGCTTTTGGATGGAGATGAACCCGATTTACAGAAAACTGCATCCTACGTGATTGGTAGTGGAATACTCGGAAAACGGGCTCTTGGAGAGCCTGGTGCGATTGGTTACAAAATATTCGTGAAACCTATCCTCGACTCACTTCATGGAAATATGACAACTGAGGTTGCTGCGTGGCTGAGAAGGTTTTCGTTAGATGGGTCCGCTCTACCAGCAAGCCCACTAAGTGATTTGGAGAGCGTAGTTCTCATAGATGAACCAAAGCTGCTTCTATCTCTTACAAGACTGAGCGCATTAGTTTTATCACATCCAAACCCAAGCCTTTTAAAACGATTAATTCAACCCGTCTTCCTGCCACTGTGGGCGTTAGGGTGTTATGCCAAAGAGCATCGAAAATCATCCTGGTATGGCAAAGTTTCCACGCTCCTGCAGACCTTTTTCTCCATGTCTACTGGCGTATCAAAATACGACAACTTGTCCGATAATATACTGTGGGATGGAGGAAGAACCTGGACATTTGGCCCTGGGCAAAACGGGGGCGTTTCAATTAGAAAACGCACAAATTCCCCTGCCCAGCAAGTACTCAATACAATGCTTCTCATGAAAATTTTGGATGACCGCATCGATGGCGTCTTAGAACTGCTAGGCCTGGACCCTCAATCCGAGGAGCTTGCTGGTGATATTTTTCTCCATGTTAGCCGGAAGTGGCTACTTGGGCATTCTGGAGATCATACCCAGAAAGAACCAGAATTTCTGCACGGTGGTGAAGATTTGCAAACTACTTTGCAGAAGTTGACCAGTGCCAAATTCACGGAGAAGCTCCTGAATAAGTTCAAAGATAGTTTGGCACGGCGCCCTGACAGAATACTGGGAATCGTTGAGCAGTTGATACAAAGCGAGGTCTCATTGAGAACAAAACCAGCCCACGGGAAACTGAATAATCCCTCATTTCAGTCTTTAGGTAATATCGTTGAGAATTCCCAAGGGATTTCTGACAATGATAACCCCGAACAGTCCGAGTCGTTATCAGCTTCGTTCAGTCTTCTTTCGACCATTCTCGCTTCCCCCGATTTTTTCCTGTCAGAAACATTATCTCCAGTAATTCAAAGAATAAAAGTCCAACTGGACAATCTACTCCCTAACTTACCCTCCCATCTTATACAACCTGCAACCACCGCGTCGATGCTACTTGAAATGACCCTCTCATCTTCATTATTCCCAGAGCGGAAGCCCGAGGCAATTTCCTCGCGGATCTCCGACCTGGAAAAACATCGCCAAGCTCTTGAACATCTCTCGTCCCCCTTTCCTCCGATACAGGCAGAAGGGCTTACCCTTCTCTCGTGCCTGATCACCGAATCGTCTCCAGTCCTTGATATACCTGCAACGCTCTCTCTTCTCCTTTCTTTGTTAAGCAACTCGAATATCGAATCTTCCTCAAATGACGAATTTGTTTACCTGCATGTCATTAAGATTATTGGAGTTCTCGCGTCCAAACACCCCCGGACAGTTATTGGGAGCCTGGCAGAGCGTTATGCGGATAGAAGCGAACAACATAGCCTAGACCAACGATTGAAAATCGGGGAGGCGTTGTTGAGGGCTGTCCAGGAGCTAGGAAATGCCTTAGTCGAGGACACGGCAAGAACACTAGGCGGAACCATGGTTTCAGTAGCCGGAAGACGTGGCAGGAAACCCTCCGCGAAGCGGGCCAGAGGGGAAATGGCGAAGAAATTAACGACGCAACCAACCGAGACGGAGGATGATACACTAGATCGTGAAGCTGCCGACTTAATGCAACAAATTGACGAAGCAATGGATTCAGAGGTAGAAAATCCCGCTCTTGAAGCTTATTCCGCCAATATAATCGATGCATGGGCTGCTGGAGCGGCATCTGACTTAGAACCTGACGATCTACGTATCCGGGCATCGGCCATGTCAATTTTAGCATCAGCCATCCAGACAAACGTCGCAGGCCTTGGACCGTCCGTTGTATCCTCATCTGTTGACCTAGCACTATCAACTTTGAACTTCGAGCAGGGCCCGGAGAGTGTCATCCTGCGACGAGCTGCCATAATCCTGCTTCTCGACCTCGTCAAAGCGCTCGATACGGCAAGGGAAAATGGGATTAACCTCGGCTTCGGCTTCTCGTATTCTACTACTACCAATAATGATAATCAGTCCACTGACTTTATCAACCCTCAACCACGTTACCCGAACCAGGGAATCATTGGGAATATACCGGATATACTCCGCGTCTTAACATTCGTGGAAACCAGCGAAACCGACCCCGTCATCCGTGGACATATACGAGTTCTCATCGAGAGCTTCGAGGCATGGCTGGAAAAATCGTTATTGTGGGGAGTAAGGACTCGTGAGGGCATAGGCGAGCAACCTAGATTCGAGTTAGGGGATCGTTTGGCTGGGTTGGATATTCATCCGCGTGTTGATGGTGGTGGTGGTAGCCGCCATCAATTGTCTGGGCAAGGGCCACGGATCGAGGAAATTGAATAGGTGTCTCGTTCTTAACAGGAGCGTGAAGACCGTCTTCATTTCGGTATTTGCGATCACCACATGTATGTAGTTGCATTCTCGTTACCATACGTGAAATATGATCATCTCTGGAATGTAGAATGTAGTACTATATAATATGCATGTAGTTCTGATTCAAGTTCCGACGGCTCCTTGTAGTTACCAAGAGTATCCAGAGCAGAATCCAGAGCAGAGTAAGAAACTACTGATGTTTTCAGTGGTTGACTAGGATTGCACTTCCTCTCAAGGGATCATGCGAATGAAGTTGGTGGATCCAGACTCGAGATGAAATGCATGATAATTCCCATCGATCAATTTGTTTTTAGTAAAATCAAGTGCCTAGTCATACACGAAGAGTACAAAACGCCTACCTTCCCGACTTCCCTATAGTCCATTCCCAGAAAAGTGCAAAATGAATCAATGTAAGAAAAAAAGCGCTTGAAATCCTGCAACCGCGGATATATTATCGTATCATTCATTATATCGGGGCGCCATAATATTCCCCACGGCCACCACGGCCACCACGGCCTGCCCTGCTTCTGCCTCCACCTCCCCGGCCACCACGACCACCTTGCCACCGGCCACCATCCCTCCCGAATCCTCTCCCCCTCCCCCTCCCGAAGGAATTAAAAGAACTATCCTGATGCCCCCGAAACCGCTGTCCATGCCGCTGCTGAAGAGGCTCCGGACGCGGCCCCGCATCAGCCCGCGCAAATCGCTCCTCATCACTAGCATGAAACTTATTCTCAATCCCAATGAGGTCACAAAACTGCGCCGTTTGCGGGTTCGTATACTCTGGCGGCATCTCAGTTGTCGTGATGGGCACGGCAGGGTCGTAGACGGGTGCGGTGATGGTGAAGTTGTGCGGGATGGTCATTCTGCCTGGTTTGACGACGTTTTCTTCTACCCATTGTTCCGCGGCGAGGATGCTGGGTTTGTAACGTGCGTCTCCCTTGTTCGTGGGTACGGAGGCGTTGGGATCGCCGAGTGTGAGTTCGTTAGCGAAGGCTCGAGTGATGGCGAGCCATTCCTTGTCATATTTCAATTGGTATGGGCGGCTCTCCTCTCCGGTTTCTCCCTCCTCAGGAGACGAGATGGCCGGGTATTCCACCAATTCAATAAATTGTCTATGTCTGTCGCATTTATCAAGGGCCAGGAAGCTGGTTTCTGTATTGCTGATGGCTTCTGGTAAGGTAGACTCGAAAACTGGGGCATCATCTAGAATTGTTTCGGGTTTCCTGAAACTTGCTGGTAGTTGATCTCGAATTTCCTTAGGGATATCCCCTGATTGTGAAGCTTCAGCTGCATCCACTGCAGCTGTAGCGGTTTCTTCCGCTTTCCCTGATGAAATACTATGTTCAATTTCCATTTTATCCGTATTTCTAGGCTTAGTGCTTGCGGTATCCTCTTGCTCAAGTTTCTCCGAAGTGTCGGATGAGCTATCAAGACTAATATCAATCTCGTCGGGATTTTTAACCTCGGTTCCTCCGCCTCTTGTCTCTTGTTCGGTAATTTTCCGAAGTTCTTGCTGGGCATTATATCCGATTTTTGCAACATCCTCAATTTCACGTCCTAGGTTATCGTCCTTAACCGTAACCTTTTTCCACGTTAGCTGGTAATTTACCTCTGGTCTACTTATCAAGCCAGCCTCAATCTGTTTCTCATACTCGGCCGCTTCCTTCATGAGTCGCGCACTCTCTTCAGCATCGTTTTTGGTTGCAACTGAGTGGAAGTTCTGCCAGGCAGATAACTGTGCACGATCACGTTCTGCACCTTGAGCAGGCTGTGGCTGTGGCTGTGGGGCGTTTTCGGCGCTCTCTGCTGCGCGCGTTGTGGCTTCACCATCGCCACCAAGCGTTGACATTATGATCTCCTCACTCATTGCAGTATCTACGATTGTAGCCGATACTTCCTTGGATGATATATGTGCTGCATCAAGCACCATTTCGACACTCTGAGTAGCTGTTATACCTTCATTAGTAGAACTAGGCGCGTTAGGTTGCTCATTGGTAATAAGAGACGGTGAATTGAGAACATCATCTCCTAACGATGGCTGCTGGGGTTGTTGGTGAGGCTGTGGATTTGGATTGAATCTATTTTTCAACCCCGCTGGCTTATAATCACCATGTGTTAAACTTGCTGCATATTTGCAATGGAGATGTGCAGAAAACCAGAAGGCGGGTCGAAGGCGATCCATAATATATCTCGCAGCAACACTGCCTAACCTTCCTGAATTCGCGTCCGGTTCAAACAATGGCTTCTTCTGGAACAGTTTTTGAAAGTCGCCATGCCATTCAATACCCTGAGGCCAGTCGTGGCTTAAGCCCAGATCAACCTGGGTTCGAATTTGTAGCAGTTTGCGAACATCGAGTTCCCTGACATGGTAAATGCTCTGTATATCGGCACGGTTATACGGGAGCCTTTCAAAATGGGACTTGCGATAGTCATATCCTTTCCAGATTCCAGAGATACCTGCGATTCTAAGAGGCCCACAGCGGATGACGTTGGCAGCGCCAAGATAGTAGATGTTGGGGGCTACCCACCCTCCATAGTAGAGCTCAAAGAGATGATTGCTGGCTTCATGGTTTCCGCCAACAAAGATAGTCAAATATGGAGCGACACGGGCACCGCTGTAGTACTCATGAAAATCCCCAATTTGTTTGTACTTCTGCGGAACTGACATGCAGCTCAAGTCATGCGAGTTGCGCACTGCCTAGCAGAGAGGGATGGGTGAGAACAAGGGAAACAAATGTATATACGAGCAGCCGAAGAAGGGGGGAAATAGCACACCTGAAAATCGCCACCAATGATGAGGAGATCGACGCCATCCCAGCCCTTGACTTCTGCCGCTCTAGTGACTGACGAGTATATGTCATTCAATTTACCGTGTCCCTGTGTGATGTTAGCCGTGTGTTTCGGTACCCCACCAAAATATCAATATTACTATAGCCAAGTCGGAAGCGAACACATACGCAGCCTTCAAGAGCCACCCTTAGATTTCGGGAAGGAGAAGCAGGAATATGCTGCATGTTGAACAGTTTTGGATGTTGGTTGCTGTGCTTCAGCGCGAAGCATGAACTTTTCAAACGTACAAAAATAGAATGAACAACGCGTCTGTCTTTGAAAAAATGAAAATGAAAAGAGCAGACCGAAGATGGGAGGGCAGCGCTCATAGCCCAGAGCCCATTTTACTATTTTGTTGGATCAAATTGTTGTTGCTGTTGTCAAATTATTCACGTCCTCAGCGTTGACCAGGAAAAGCTGATTACTAAGCCGTATTGACAGGTAATCTTTAGATCTCTATGATGTCTTCATTGCGACCACTTACGATGTTGGTATTGGTTTTGACTTTGCTCCTATTTATTTAAACATCGTTTTATTCCTTAGTTACCTACTCTTACTGGTGTATTCGCAAGTACAGTGCATCACTTAGTTTGACCTATCCATGAATGTTCGTTGGTGCTGCAGAAAGAACGCTAAATCCATTGATATTGATGACTCGAGTCCAATAAACGGTTTATACCTTTCTTTTCGAAAATTCCTCGAGTCCCTAGGCCAATCAATACACAAAGGTGTAGACTGACAACTGCTCACCGTGGCGATAAGCTACGGCCGTAATTCAGCAAACCCAGCCAGCCCATTGATCCAATTCTGCTTTCACTATAATAAACGGGAGTGTAATGATTCGTTGGCTCATTTGCCTGTTTTTGCTATCTGTATTCTCACTGGACCAATGTGAGAATGGAAATCGGGCGTAGGTTTGCCGAAACACTTTTCCATCACCGGAACATTTCACAAGGGTATGTTCGATAGCTACGTACAGGGATTAGCAACTCGCACGGCAATCGGGCATACAATGTAAATATGTCTATCTATATTTGTGTCCATGTCACCTGAAACTGTCCTCTGCTTTGAACAGCAGAGGATATTCTTCTGTTGACTGTAGATGGGGAATAAGCTATATGCTTCCCCCAGTCATATTTTAACACCCATCGAGGTGAGTACAAGAGGTAATGATCCGACGGCGATTGATACAAGGGAAATGGCACTTCCATCTCACAGGTTGCATAGTGACAGGAGCGGGTAGCCACAGGAACAGGCGAGTTCGAGAGTTTTTTTAACTCCTCGCTTGCATGAACCTCTTTTAGGGTTTTGTTCGAGTATGTTGAACAATTTACCTCCCCGCACGACGGTATATGACAGGGGATAGGCGGGGGTAGTATTATCCTGTGAAAGCTGTTCTGTAGCACCTGCAACGGTCGGAGGGGTGAAGCCGGTAATGGATTGGTCGCCGTAATTGTTTGCCCAAGTCGAAAGGGTTCGAGTCCCGGGGTACGAAGATCATTGTATAGCATATACGTATGTCGGCAGAGACCAGGGTGTTCGGTGTTCCCTATCACTGTGCTATGCGTCGCTCCGAACTGGTCGATGAGTGTAATAATATATAGGCTGCTCTTGGACATTGCCCCGGTACTAAAGGTGAAATCGTTCGGCTTCATGCGTGCTCGCTGAGTCATCACGGGCTTGCCGAATACACGCCGCTTTCTATTTTAGGAATAGCGACAGTGGCAAAAACATCCCCGTCCCTGACACTTATCCGTATCAGGTTTGGTTCCGTAAAATTCTACGGGCGCCGGTATGTGTTGTGTATGACCCCATTACATCACGTCCTGGTATCTTGTTGCCTCCACTGACGCTCGCTTCTCCCCGTCTGACTCTTTTCGAGTGTGTTGCCGTTTGGCGTTGTTATTGAGTCGGGCTGTGTTTGTGTGATCGTGCCGGATCCTTTGTCCCGTCTCCTCTCGGTTAGCTGGTTTGTCGCATGTCTCCGTCACATCAGGCTCGCTTGACCATCACCACTGCGGTCCTCACCACTTCTCAAGCTTGTCCTCAGCTACCTCGTCGGCTCCCATTCCCAATCCCATATCCCCAGCCAGTATCTCTGCGCACACTCCCCTGCGTTGCCTCTTCTCCTTTCGTTGTCAATAATTTCGTCTCTTCCAGTTTTGCCGCCATAGGACGCCACCTATCCACAAGCACTACCCTTCCAGCACAGCAGCCTCACCACCACCATCATCATCATCATCATCAGCAGCAGCAGCAGATTCACCCTCTATTTCCAAAGCCTCAGCACACTATGGCAATCGTTGAACGCCTTACTGAGGGCCTCGAGAAGCCCTCCGTCGACGATCGCTCATACCGTGTGATCCGTCTTCCAAACAAGTTAGAGGCTCTACTAGTCCATGATCCAGATACGGACAAGGCGAGCGCGTCGGTTAACGTCAACGTTGGCAATTTCTCAGACGATGATGACCTCCCGGGAATTGCCCATGCTGTTGAACATGCTCTCTTTATGGGGACTAAGAAGGTGAAGCCGTCTAACCTCTGGCTGCGGAGATGTTAAAAATAGGGAAAAAATGACACTTGCTAATGAATCTCGTCGTCTAGTACCCCAAAGAAAATGCCTACAACCAGTACCTAGCAGCACATTCTGGACATTCAAATGCATACACTGGAGCAACGGAGACAAATTATTTCTTCGAAGTAGCTGCCACAGCAACCTCAGTTTCCAAAAGCACTCAGTCGAGCACTCCCGCCACCCCAATACCCGCAGAGGTGGAGCCATTGACGGATGGCCTTTCAAGACCAACCATATCGCTCACTGCTACTGCTGCCGACAGTGCAGTGTCTTCTTCCAGCGATTTGGTCCCCCCTCTTTATGGTGCTCTTGATCGATTTGCCCAGTTCTTCATTGCTCCACTTTTCCTCGAGGCTACCCTCGACCGCGAGCTCAGGGCTGTAGACTCGGAAAATAAGAAGAACCTCCAGAATGACGACTGGAGACTCATGCAGCTCAACAAGTCGCTTTCAAACCCCAAACATCCCTACCACCATTTTTCGACCGGAAATTTGCAAACATTGAGGGACGGACCCCAGTCACGTGGTGTTAATGTACGTGATGAATTCATTCGGTTCTACGAAACAAACTACTCGGCAAACCGTATGAAACTTGTTGTCCTGGGTCGCGAATCTCTGGATGAGCTAGAGGGTTGGGTTGCAGAACTGTTCGCCGATGTCAAGAATAAAAACCTGCCGCAAAATAGATGGGATGATGTGCAGCCATATACGCCGGCGGATTTACAGAAGATTTGTTTCGCTAAGCCAGTCATGGATACTCGATCCTTAGATATTTTCTTCACTTACCAGGACGAAGAGAATCTATATGACTCTAAGCCAGCTCGGTATATCAGCCATCTGATCGGCCACGAAGGCCCCGGAAGCATCCTTGCCCATATCAAAGCGAAGGGCTGGGCATACGGTCTTTCTGCTGGTCCCATACCCATCTGTCCAGGCTCCGCGTTCTTTACGATATCCATCCGCCTTACCGAAGACGGTATCAACAACTACCAGGAAGTCATTAAGACCGTCTTCCAATACATTTCGATACTCAAATCACGAGTGCCAGAAGAATGGATTTTCCAAGAGATGAAAACTCTCGCAGAAGTCGATTTCAAATTCAGGCAGAAGTCCCCAGCAAGTGGTTTCACAAGCAGCCTCAGTAGTGTGATGCAGAAACCATTCCCTCGTGAATGGCTCCTTAGCGGGCCCTATTTGCTGCGGAAATTCGATGGACAGGCCATCCAACGCGCTCTAGATTGCTTCCGGATCGATAGTTTCAATATCGAACTTGTTTCGCAGACGTATCCCGGGAACTGGGACTCGAAGGAGAAATGGTACGGGACCGAATACAGAGTCGAGAAGCTCCCAACAGACCTGCTCTCTGAAATCGGACGCATTCTGGAGGCCCCTTCATACAATCCGATGCCAGAGCTTCATTTGCCACACAAGAATGAATTCCTCCCGACTCGCTTTGATGTTGAAAAGAAAGAGGTTGCGCAGCCGGCAAAAAGGCCAACTCTCATCCGGAACGACGACCGTGTCAGGGCATGGTTCAAAAAGGATGACACCTTCTATGTCCCTAAAGCAAGTGTTGAAATTATCCTTCGGAACCCGCTGGCATATGCCACCCCTGGAAACAATGTTCTTACAAAACTAGCGTGTGGGCTAATCCGAGATGATCTTCAAGAGTACTCCTATGATGCTGAGCTAGGTGGGCTTGATTACAGTTTATCCCCGAGCGTTTTCGGTCTCGAGGTGTCGGTGTCTGGGTACAATGATAAGATGGCAGTCCTTTTGGAAAAAGTTCTGCATAGCATGAGGGACTTCAAAGTCAAGCCTGACCGGTTTAAGATCGTTAAACAGCGAATGGCCGATGGATTCTCGAATTCTGAGTATCAACAACCCTACCACCAGGTTGGAAATGTGACAAGGTACCTCACGGCGGAGAAGACGTGGATTACCGAGCAACTGGCAGCTGAGTTAGAGCACATCGAACCCGAAGATGTAGCCGCTTTCTTCCCGCAACTCCTCCGTCAAACTCACATCGAGCTTCTGGGTCATGGTAATCTTTATAGGGAAGACGTGCTGAAAATGGGAAACATGGTCGAATCCGCATTCCATGCCCGCCCATTGCCGCGGTCCCAATGGAACGTGCGACGGAACATAATCATACCACCAGGAAGTAATTACATCTACGAAAAGACTCTCAAGGACCCTGCAAACATTAACCACTGTATCGAATATTATCTTTTCGTAGGCGACATTACGGACCCGCAATTACGTGCCAAGTTGCTCTTGTTCGGTCAGCTCACCAACGAGCCAGCGTTCGACCAGCTCAGAACGCAGGAGCAGCTAGGCTATGTCGTATGGAGCGGCATCCGGTACGGTGCCACCACATTGGGGTATCGGGTCATCATCCAAAGCGAAAAACCCAACCAGTACCTAGAGTCTCGCATCGACGCTTTCCTAATCCGCTTTGCTCAGGCACTTGACAGCATGACCGACGAGGAATTCGAAGACCACAAACGCAGTCTAATCAACAAGCGCCTCGAGAAGCTGAAGAACCTGAATTCCGAAATGAGTCGGTTCTGGTCGCATATCACGTCTGAGTACTTTGACTTTACCCAGCATGAGACCGACGCGGAGAAGGTGGCGGGATTGACAAAGGGTGATATTGTCGAGTTTTACCAGCAGTATATCGACCCGCAATCACGAACGCGCGCGAAGTTATCCGTCCATTTGAACGCACAATCCAGCGCACCCGATGACGAGCGCAAGAAAAAGGTAGTCGAGAAACTGTCAGACCTTGTATCATCGTCGTCAACGGAGTTCGATAGCGGGAAATTCAAAGCGTCATTCGCCAACGTGAACTTCATGACGACCGACGTCATGACGAATAAAAACGCCATCGTATCAACTCTCAAGGGATTTCTGGAGACTGAACTAAAGCTGGATAGCGAGAAAGTGACCAGCATCGTCGAGCCGGCTACACACGTGATTAATGAGATACTACAAGGGCTCGGGATTAAGGCTATACCTTCGCCACCCTCCACAACTGGTGGTGCCGCAGTCCCTGCTACCGAGAAAGTCAACGTAACGGTTAACGGGGCAATCAATGGGACGACCAATGGCGCCGCAAATGGCCATGCTGTCATACCAACGCCGTCGTCAAAGCCCGGGCAGCCGACGTACATTACCAACGTGTCGGAATATAAGGCGCGTCTTGCCGTCAGTGCTGGGCCGTCTCCAATCGTGGACCTGAGTGAGTTTGAGGAGATTGATCCGAAGCTGTGAAGGAGCTTTAGTCTGATTTTTTTATCCCTTAATTTTTACCTTATTATTTTCTCCATTTACTGGCCGATGGGGGTTGTCATTGGGGAAAGGGAATTGCACAATCAGGCGGTGGGGTATGTAACTGACAATTACCAGTCGCTAGGGACTTTCGACTGGTTTTCTGCTTTGTCCATTGATTTTCCTGCTGTTTTCATAGATATATACTTTGTATCGCATGTTGACTATACATTTCGTAAGGTAATAGCTATAGAGGAGGTAGTTACATCGCTAGCTTAGGATGTAATAGAAAAGACAGACAACAGAATATTTCACCACACCACACCACACCACGCCACACAGTTACTGCTGTTTACCCATTCCCCGCATTGGATACGGCTTGTTACATAAAATATGATATCTACCCTGTAATAAGGCAGCTTGATACGAACGATTCGGGGTGTCCAAACAGGGTTTTTTCCCTACTTTCCCCACCAGAATAATAGATATGGACTCAATATTGAAGGGGGGTGTATAATAATCATTAAAAATTCTGGAGTATATATTATTTATTTCTTTGTATTCTTTATATATTGTGCAACTTTTGGGTATGACGGAATGGCTTGGTCCACTGGGCTGATGAGTGGATGGGAGCTTCCGTGGGAGGTATGGTACATAGATATCCTAGAGAGTTGTTGTTGATGAGGGTCATCACTTTCAATCCTGCACAGCGATCTCGTGTCAAAGTAAAAAAGGACATACATAAGAATAATGTGGGGAGAGCCAGGATCGAACCAGCGACCTCGCGGGTACTAGCCGCGGTTCGGCAAATGCGTCTAGGACGTTTCACACTAAACCAAGTCGCCCTTAGCGTGCTTATGTTAGCTCCCACATCTGGCCAAGCAGAAAGCAACTGAAGGGATGTCTATCCAGACAACTTCATCATTCCTGGCAAACCACGCACGATCTAATGCAGCGAATTCCTTTCCCCAGAGCCTAGTAGCCGTCGCGCCAATCAATTGCACACAGAAATTGCATCACTAGATCTGGAAATAAGAAAAAGAGAAGAGCGGGACCGAATAGAAAGTAGAGTTTGATAGAATGTCAACAGTAACAGCGACGGCGCTGCAGAGCTCCAATCCGTGAGTTGACGTCCTGTTACGTGCATAGCTCCTAACGCCTAAGCAATAGCACTCACCCCTCGTGCTCTCTTCTTCTAAAATTCTCTCATTGAAAATTACCAACTAATTCAAGCTTCTTCCCAGGCCTATCCTCCCCCAGGGTTCTCCGCCAAACAACCACCCACCATCCGCCTCTACCCGCTCTCAAACTACACATTCGGCACCAAAGAGACGCAACCGGAAGAAGACCCGTCGGTTCTAGCGCGGCTAAAACGGCTGGAAGAGCACTATGAGAAGTATGGCATGCGACGGACCTGCGAGGGCGTGCTGGTGTGCCATGAACATAACCATCCACACGTACTGATGCTGCAAATTGCCAATGCGTTTTTCAAGTTGTGCGTATATATCCCTAACCATATGCAGATATGTAAGGTGCCTTGGAAATAGCCGATTGATATGCTGATATGCTCTGCAGACCAGGCGACTACCTACACCACGATGACGACGAGGTGGAAGGGTTCAAAACGCGTTTGAACGAGCGCTTAGCTCCTGTTGGCTCACAGTTTAGTGGTGAGGGAGTAAATGACGATTGGGAAATCGGCGACACGCTGGCGCAGTGGTGGCGGCCGAATTTCGAGACGTTCATGTACCCATTCCTCCCCGGCCATGTGACACGGCCAAAGGAGTGCAAGAAGCTATATTTCATCCAGTTGCCGAAGAAGAGTATGTCCTGATATATATATTTATGTTACATATATGTTACATATATGTATAGGTATACGGTACTAATAATAAAACACAGAAGTCCTATCCGTCCCGAAAAACATGAAACTACTTGCTGTACCCCTCTTCGAGCTGTACGATAACACGGCACGGTATGGACCCCAGCTCTCAGCGATCCCGCACCTGCTGTCACGATATAACTTTGAGTTTGTGGATGAGAATGATAATGTGGTTGCGGTGACGCCGGGGGAGCAGCCGGGCCCTGACAGCAGCGGGGGAATGCCGCAGGCGAAGGTGTTATTGAGCGGTGAGGATGGCGCGATGGGAGAAGATAATAAGAATGGCGTGGGGGACCAGGAGGGGGAGATGGGGATGGAAGGTGTTGAGGGGCAGTAATGTATTTTATTATTTAATTTATTTTCATGCCCTTTTTCTTTCTGTCTTTCCTTTAGGCAGTTATGGCGTTGAAAGATTCGGAAAATGATCAACTAAACGCTGCGTTTATTGCATCTATCCTACTGCAATTTTTAGGATTGGATAGCAATGCTGTGTGTTTCATCAATGCTGGATGAATCTTTTTTTTATCTTCTTTTCTCTCTTCGGTTTCGGTTCTCAGTGATTCACGTGGCGTTTTTGCCAGAATCGCTCCTGCTCTTACGAAGTTCGACACTCAGTTTGGTCGTTCAATTCCGCATTTCGAGGTCGATAATCCTTATCACAAAACTTGATATTGGCCCAGTACGTATTCTCATTGATAACCTGTCAAACTCCATCGTCTCAACCCCCAAAGATCTGGCCGAACATACCAATATATATATGATGTAGGTAGGTGAAGGTTTATTGACATACATGAACTCTGTACAATCCTCAGAAATCAATGGCTAGAGTAGATCAATAGTCAAGTTATGAGCCATGCCTCACTGCTTGAGGAATCCCACTAGGGCTTAACCTTCCAGATGTGGGAGGGTGGCAAGCGCAGAATGGTAAATAGCATCCAAGACAATCCATGAATCCTACGGGATTACCAGCAGAGAAAAGGGTATTTCCTCAATCGCAGTATTTCTATTCATACTAGTATAAATATAAAACCTCACCAATGACGTCGGAAACATCCTCAGGGATAGAAGAATGGCAACAGAGACCGCCATTTATCAAGGCCCAGAATGGCAAGGAACCTGGCATGGTATATTGGACCGGGAAATGCCACTGTGGGAGAGTGGCATATCAGATAAACAAAGAGAAGCCGCTTGATGCCAAATACTGCCATTGTACCGGATGTCAGGTTTTGCACGGTTGGTCCCGCGTTTCTTCTCTATCCCCATATTTAGTTGCTCGACCTATCTACTTGGTGAATCCGACAACAAAATTTTATATATATTGAAAGTAGTAGTTGCATACACCTGCAAACGGTTATAATCTCCCTTTTCAGATCCTTTTAACTAACGAATCAGTCTCAGGCGCCCCTTTCCAGTGGGCCGCTATCTTCCATAAATCGGACTTGGCCTTCACTCGCGGCCACCAGTGGCTGGATTTCTACAACCAGTCGGAGAAGCAACAAGCCCATCATCTACCGTGTAAAGTTTCATGCTCCTACTGCCATGCCCCGATCATGGATGAGGGGAGGAATGTCTTGTTGTTGTTTCCAGGTCTGATTGAACCCGAGAGTGGATTGGCGAAGGGGGGAAAGGGGACGGGAACGGTGAGGCAAGCTTTTGAGCCCAGGTATGTATGTGTTTATGCAACGTATTGTTATTCCTGGAGATCGGTTCTCCACTAACTGTTTCGGCGATTTCCGGCATTTTTAGCTGTCATATTTTTTATTCTCAGCGGATGGTCGATATCAGGGATGGCAAGCCGAAATGGGCGGGGATGAATGATTCCAGTGATCTAATTGAGGAGTGACATGAGGGAGTAGTATATATACATTTTGTAGCAGCATGATGTGTAATGCTTCTCAATATTCAATAGTATTGTTTATCGTGGCATTTGGACCTGTGAAGGATATAATTGCATGTTTTGACTAGTATGACGTCCGGGATCCCACTTCCCTCCACTGTCCAAGCTTAGCTTCAAGCAACAAATCAACAACAAAATCAAAGTCTATGCCCCCTCAAACGTCCAGAAACATTTCTTCAACCTCATCTCCATTCCCGTCCCACTTCCTCTTCCTCTCGCTATTCATCCTCGCCTTCTTCCCAAGCCTCTTCATCTCCCTTCTAAAACCCCTCTTCCACATCCCGCCCCTCCACCTGCTCTCCCCATTCCCAACCTCAACCACCGCCACACCAACATCCGCAACCGCTGCCTCCGCACCCACAATGGCCTGGTTCCAACGGACCATCGCCCTGCCCCCGCGCTCCCGCGGCTCCTACTTAATCACCGACCACATCGTCTCCGAACTCCCCGAGCTGCGCACGTACAAGACCGGCCTGCTCAACCTCTTCATCCAGCACACCAGCTGCGCCCTCAGCTTGAACGAGAACTGGGACGAGGACGTGCGAGCCGACATGAGCGATGCGCTGGATCGCATTGCGCCGGAAGATCGCAAGGGGGACTTGTATCGGCATAGTGCGGAGGGGTCGGATGATATGCCGGTTTGTGTTTTATTTCTCCCCCCTCCCTTTCAAGTATATTTACATATATATATGTGTGTATATATATGTATGTATTCGGCCGGGTTTCCAAGACAGTGCCTCGGATTGAAAGTACAGTCAGTATATGGATGATATGTGAATTGATCCGCTAACTCCTGCGAACTGTCGCTTCTCCAGGCGCACATCAAATCTGCACTCATTGGTGCATCTGTCACTATCCCAATCACCGACGGGAGGCTGGCGACAGGCACCTGGCAGGGCATCTGGTATCTAGAATTCCGCGCGAGAAAACACTCGCGCAAGGTTGTGGCGACTATCCAGGGGGAGAAGATGTAGTTTATAATTATTGTTTTTTCTAGTTGGCTATGCTATTTTTTGGGCGGGGAGTTTAAAAGTTTAATCTAGAGTTAGGTACACTGTAGATAGTTATACCTGAGTCTACAATGAGTTGCTCTGAGAGAGGATTGGTGGCTTATATGCATGGAATAGTAAGTCGAGCTACTTCTCCCAGTCGGAAATGCCTGAATACTTTCCGCGACAGCCTTCAACATGGGAGGGCGATTCTCCAGGACATGGTTGGATCTCCCATAGGAGATATATACTGAGGTAGGTCACGCAATATCCGTAGAGAGTGTGTGATTTCATTCATGCCATCACTGGTCTCAGATCAAAAATCATATGTATACAGATAACGGGGCGGTGAAACTGAAGGAACAAAATGCGCGACATGGATTAGTGCAAACTAGCACTGGAACGGGGAGAAAAAAAAAGAAAAGAAAAGAAAAGGCGGCGCATAGCTATTTGGGCTATTTGGAAATACTTGAAAAGACAAAATGAAACAAGAAGAAAACAAGGATCTATTGTAACGCGTTTTTGTTCCTGTGGTCTTGCGGTAGTTCCGCTCTCATTCTATCGTTGCTCGAACCCCTCTGGCGTAATCCGCTGCGACTCATTGACCTCCGCCGGGTGTCCCAGCGGTTCCAAGGGATACGACGTCTGTCCCTGTGCCTCCAGCGCTTTCCGGTTGTGCTCGTTTGCCTGTGTTCAAATCAGTGTTAGATAGTTGATGTTTCTCAAGGCCCAGCGTCAAAGAGCCAACTTTTTTGCTCCGTGGTGGGATACGTACGAATGGAAGCCCGCAGTATTCGCACGGGCAGATCTGGGGTTTGTCTGTGTTGATGAAGATTCGGGGGTGACCCAGGGGACCTCCGCCACCGTCGCATGAGACGACTTTCTCCTTCGTCCATCGCACGGGCTGCTTGTGGATCAATTCGATGGCTGCGTACGGTCGGGGCTGTTTGGAAGAGATGTTAGTTGGGTGTTTCCATCACATTCCATTCCCGGTTCCCAGTGCTTTAACATGTTAATGCCATGTCAACGATAGAAGTCGCTTAGCCGCGTATCCATTGTGTGTTCGGTAGAGATGTCATCCCAACGCATAACTTGAAAGACACATCCAGCAGGCGGCCAGCTACCCGGCGGAAGAAAAGGGACGACCTAGGTCAAAACGAAAACGCCCTCACCTGGTACTCCATAATAGTCTGCTCGAACCGCGGTCCAGTCATGGCCATCTCCCGCGGCTGCTGGCTCTTTGCCCAGATGGCGGTGCGGTTGGGCGCCTGCTTGGCCAGCTCGCGCTGTGCGTGCTCAACCGATTCTTGCAGGGGGAGGTCCTGGGCGCCCATGGCATCTGTAGGCGTGGCATTGGTCACGGAGATTGGGCTGAACTTCCTGTGCGGATTGGGGTCGTTGGTTGGCACGGCGTTCTCAGATGGTTCGGATGGGCGTGGTGCGGTGGTTGTGAAGGCGCGGGGGAGGAGGCGGGAAGGGGATGAGCGGGCCGCGAGGCAGAGACGGGACCGTGTGGAAGCTAGCATTGTGGGTGTATCTAGTCTGTTGTTGGGGGTGAGGATGGCGATGTAGAGCGTTTGGTGGGTTGTACAGTAGTCGAGTACATTTACTGACGGTGGTGGAAGTTGATGTGGTTGAAGCAGTCAGCGGCCAATCGGCTGCGTTCCTTAGCCTGGCCAACCATCCACGAAAAAAAGAGATAACTACGGCATCCAGATGCTGGCGTATATTTACAACTGTTGCACCACACACATATTGCTGCGAAGTTCTGGCGGGCGAGAAATGGTCGCATACTTCCGGAGAACGCAAAATTATCCCTTCCACTCGTAGTTTTGAAATTCCTTCCCATCAAACCACCATCACTGACGTACCGCCGTATCCCACTATCCACCACCATGTCGACCTCAAAATCCCCCAAAACAATGTCCTCGCGGCTGCTGACCATGAAGGTATAATCTCCATACATACGTCCTTCAAAATTGCTAGTACTCCTAAAACTAACCGCATCCAGTTCATGCAACGCGCCGCCGTCGCCGCCGCCGCCGCCTCCCCAACTCCCAACACAACCACAGCATCGACCCCTTCACAACCCTTCAATCCCACAAACACCTCCACACCGCTGCCCAAGCGCCAAAAGTTTTCCGCACCGTCCACATCCGCACCTTCCACGCCCGCGACGAGTACTAGTACTAGTACTAGCAATGCAGATCTCCAAGCCATATCCGCCGCGATCAGAGCGGAGGAAGAGAAACGGGCCGCCGCCATTGCGAGACAGGCCGCCGAGGCTGGCGAGCAGGAATGGGTCATCGAGTATCCGCCGGGGACGTTCCCGGAAGCCCCTCCCCAGCCAGCGATGGATGCGGCGCGTGCGTACGGGTTTGGGGACGCAAGGGACGAGGAGGTGGTGGGCCGGCAGAGTTTTGGCGGCTTTAGGAGGAGAGGGGGTGGAGTGGTGGTGTGTTTTACTTTTTTTTTTTTTTTTCCCTTCTTTCCGTTAATTCATTCATTCATTTTTTTCTGGCAAACTTTTCTCGTTCTAACCATATTTCTACGGCCGGGGAATAAAATAACCAGCCAACGACGCCAGCAACTCGCTCGCACGACGCGGACACAGACGCAGACGTCAACAGAGGCGATGAAGACAACGAGAGCAATGACGACGATGACGACGATGACGATAACTTCAACCGCCATTATCACCACAACCACCAGCACGGCACCAGAACCTCCGACCCCTCCGCCCTCCTAAACGCCGCAAAGCACAACGCCAACGTCAACACCAACAGGCACAAAAACAAAAACGCGCCCAACAGCAACCACAGCAACAAAAAGCGCAAATCCGGTGGCGGCGGCGACGGGGTCGTCGATCTCAGCCGGCTGACGAGTATATCCGGCGGCGTCGACAGGGGGGAGCAGCAGCGGCGGCAGCAGCAGCCGCACAAGCGGGCGCAGAACCAGCAGGGAGGAGGCGGAAGGGGAAGGGGGAAGGGGAGGTGAAATGAGTTGCGTTTCTTGTGGTTCGCGGGGGAGGGGGGTGGTGTCGTTCTGTTCGTTAATGCTGTCTGTGCGTTTCGTTCGGCACTCAGGGTGCGGCGTTGGATGTTGGATGGATGGGGTATCCGGTATTTGTGGGATATGGCGTGGCGTTGGCTTGAGTTTTTTTTTTTTTTTTTTTTTTGTCTTGTGTAGGGTAGGAGTAGGATGGACTAGTAACTGTATTGTCCTATGTCTGCTACGAGTTTTGCAAAAGAGTCATAAAAACCGTACATGTGGGCAATCAATCAATATACCCAATATTCACACAATAGCTTACACAAAGACCCCAAGCCCAATGTGTATATATATATACACAATATTATCCTGCGAGGAAACAGCAATGCACTAATACATAAATAACAATACACCACAGTCTAAAAGGTACACAAGGAATAATGTCACAGCTTCGCCCGCCGCACCCGCTCCGCTTCCTCCCACCTCCGCCTCCCGCGATAATTCACCGCCAAATTCCACGCCGCAACCGCCACCCCCAGCGGCGGCACCAGCAGCAGCACCCACGCCCACCATCGCGGACTCGTCGCAGCAACCGTGCGCATAGCCTCGCGCACCGCCGCCTCCAACGCCGCGCGGTCCCCATCATTCCACACCACCAGGCCCCCCCGCGCCTCCGCCCGCGCCACCTTCCCCCGCACATCGCCCTGGCTCTTCACGCGGTCCTCCGCATCCTCCGCGCTCAGGTGCGTGTCGCGCGCGCGCAGCCGCGCCACCTGCACTGCGGCGTCGGACACGCCCACCACGACGACGGTGCCGCACAGCGCATCCAGCCCGCTCTCGAAGAGCAGCGGCACGTCCAGCACCACGGCCCAGTGGCCGCGGAGGTAGTGGCGGAGCAGCGCGCGGTAGATCTCCCAGCGAACGGCCGGGTGGACGATGCGGTTGAGCACGGCGCGGTCGCGCTTGCGCTCCGCGGTGTCACCGAAGACGCGCCGGCCAAGCACGGGGCGGTTCAAGGGGCGGCCGTGGGCTTGGGTTGTTGCTTTTGGCTTGTGTTTGTCATCTGGGTCGTCGGGGTCGTCTGGGAGGAGGAGGTCGGGGGTTGTGGGGCCGAAGTAATCGACTATGGCGCGGTAGCCAGGGGTGCCGGGCTCGACGACCTTGCGGGCGAGGAGGTCAGCGTCGATTATGGGGAGGTTGTAGGGCGGGGCGGAGAGGAGGGCGGAGACGGTGGATTTGCCGGTGGCGATGGAGCCGGTTAGGCCGATGAGGAGCATTGTGGGGGGAATGTAAATTTTAAGGAATTGAGTTGGCTTATGTTGGGGAGAGGAAGTTGTTGGCTCTTTCCGGTAGTTATTTCAAGCGGTGGATGGCGTTCAATTGGAGGGGGTTTATCCGATTTGAGGATCGTCAACGGCACACCCACACACTCATGTATATGTATATCCTGGTCCTCCCAAGCCAGACGCCGTCGTTATTCGCTTCACCCCTACCACCGCAAAGCCTAGCAACGATGAGCAATCAACCGAACCGAAAGCCACCACCACGGCCACAGCCACAGCCACGGCATCTTCATCTGACAGAATTGCCAACGGCACCACCCCCGTTGAGATGCGCAGATATACTAGTACGTACCACAAGCGGGCCCCGGAATGAAGATACCCAGCAACCGACCAGACCGTCTCGAGCGGGGAGGTGAGGGGATGGAGAGAGCGGCGGGGACAAAGACAGAGACATAGACAGAGATAGAGATGCGTGGATACCGCTATCGCGCTTCGAAGGGGCTGGGGAGGTGTCCCGGAGAGGACTGGGTTGGGTTGGGTTGAGTTGGGTCGTAGGTGAGGATGGAGATGGAGAAGTAACTGACGACAAGCCGAGGGATAACTAACCCGCGCCGGCATGACGTGATCGGCTGCTGCTTAGTTACATAGAAACAACAAACACTCCTCTCTGCCTTTTGGCTTCCACCATTGACGGACATATGATGTGTCTGTCAATTAATTAATATACATGCTGGTAACTTTGTGTTATCTGAATCCATTTTCACCTTCTACAATTTTCCTCTTCTACAATTTCTTCTGCGTCCATAGCACTATCCAGAACACCCAAAATGGCTAGTTAGGCTGCCCCTATAAACCTCCCCCCACCAAAAAAAAAAAATCAAGCATCTGACGGCACTGGAGCTGAAACACCCAAGGAGGCCTATACCCTGATGGAAAGTGTAACTAATCTCGCGACGCAGCGTAGCACTGGAGCACTGCTGAAATAGGTGTGGTCACGTGGCATTCTAGCTTTGCATTAGGGGTAGGGATATGCCCAACATATAATTGTATCGCCGTAGGTGGCTGACATCGCACAAAAGACAACCAACGCAGCTGGAAAAATTGAATATCCCTGTCTAGTTACCGCTCTCAACGCAACATCATCATCCGTCGTCCATGCATATATTTAAAAGTATATAGTATACAGATACTTCCATTGGAAACCGCGTAGCAGCGGCGGAGGAGTACGGGGGGAAGAAAGGCAGGAAGGCAGGCTGGCTGAGGCTAGGCGTTCAATATTAACAGCACGTTGCTGGAGCTGTTGAGTTAAACGGGCCAGCATGGGATTGACTGATTTGTGTTCATGCATGCACGAGCCACGACTGGATGGAGATGGAGATGGAGATGAAGATGAAGATGGAGAGCTGATGGGAAACAGCCACGAAGGCATAAATGTGAGTTTGTTGATTCTTTTTGCAATTCCAACCACCCCTTGTAGCCAGGAACGCCAGGACGCCGGGAACGCCAGGACAACAGACGTAGAGGAACATCGGCTTACCGAGAAGTACATTTACTCCCTTTCTACCCGGAAAAAAAAAAGAAAAGAAAAGAAAAGAAAAACCAAATGCAAAAAACAAAACAAAAACAAAAACCACCAGATGAAATCTATATATCCTATCCATCTATCCATTCCCGGGTTATCCAGTCGCGGGCTGCTGTGCTCGCTGCCGCTCCTGCTGTGGCTGTTGCTGCGGCTGTTGCTGCGGCTGCGGCTGGTGCGGCCTCACTGGCTGCTGCAAATGCTTTGGGGGCTCTCGCGCGGGGATCGGATCACCAAGATGCCGCGGCTTCCCATCCCAGCCAAAATCGGGCCAGCCGCGCGGCAGGGAGGCGAACGGGGGCATGGTGTAGCGGCTCTCGCAGGTGCCTATGGTCCTGCACGAAAGGTTGCAGTATCCGTACTGCTTGCAGTAGCACTCACTCGCAGTGGGGCAGTGGACAGGGTCGCGGCCGAAGATCACTATTATAGATAAAAAGTGTATTCAGTCAGCGGTATATACATATATATGTATGTATGTATATGTATATATTTTCTTGAAAGCAAAGATAATACAACAACGCACTATGCCACGAATACTCGAAGATCCGCCCGCTCAGCTCGTCCGGCAGCGGGGTGCTGAGGAGCCAGCGGCGGAAATGCTCGTACTCAGACCTCGGGCGCTTGCGCACCTGAGCGGCAGTGACGGCGAACTGGGCGCAGCAGGACACGCCGACCTCCCTGGGCACGGGGGAGCCTGGGAACAGGGCCTCGAAGCCGGCCTTGAAGGCAGCGCCGGCGTGCACGTCCGCGCGGTGGATGTCGGTGAAGGGGCGGATCTCGACGGGGCAGCCAAGCAGCCAGACGCAGCGGAGGTTGAGGTAGCCCTGCTGGGCCAGGAAGGGCAGCCGGAGGTTCCTGAGGAGGGGGACGTTGTCGTAGAGCGGGTCGTCGTTGTGCCACTGGTAGCGTTGGGGGTGGATGAAGACTATGTGGGCGGGGAGGCGGTCGTAGTGGTCGATGATGTAGCTTGGAGCATTGTCACACTCGTCAGTATTCAGGATTTATAGGGAGATTGGAACTAAACGCCGGGGGGTTTAGGGGGAGGCGGAGAGGGAATTTGTTTCCCCTCCCCCCCCGCGGCAAGGTACTGGATACTACTGCATACGTCAGGTAGACCATGGCCTCCCTGCCCTTGTTACTCGGCACGGTCAAGGGGGCATCGGGGTCGTCGACCACGTACACCTTCCGCCCCCAATCGGGCAGGTACTCGTGCAGCCAGGAGGTGTTGTCGCGGGACATGGCGGCGACGACGAGCTCGCGGTGCGGGCGGGCGGGGTGGTAGTAGCGGAGCGAGGCCAGGAAGGAGGCCAGGCAGTACTTGGCCACGCTGCAGAGGAGACAGAACACGGCCAGATAGGCCAGCAGCACGATGCCGGAGATGGCGGGGGGCTTGCGCAGCAGACGCGGGGAGCCGGGTCTATAGGCCCGAGAGAGGGCCATGTTGGGGGAGAGTTTTGGGGGAAGGTAAAGGATTGAAGCACAGAGACGAGTAAATGTACAGTACAGTAGTAGTGGTGGGTAGTAGTAATAGGAGGAGGAGGAGAGGAGTAGGAAAAGGGGCGTAGTAACAGCCTCTATCCAGATCTATCCAGATAACAAGGAATGGACTCGCATGGCGGAGTCTGGAGCCAGCGAGATCATCGTGGGAGAGGAAGAGGAAGAGGAAGAGGACGGAGAGAGAGGGAGGAGATTGAGGGATGCTGTTGGTACAGTAACAAACAACAGGAGATGAAGTACGGATTGACGGATCTACCTTGGAGTCTGGGAGTAATCTGCGGGATATTGGAGCACCAAACGAACATCCAACCACCCGCTCATAGTCCGCACACACACCGTCCGCACACGGAATACACACACACACACACACACACACACACACACACACACACAGATCGCCTATGCATTCGTCATCGACCGGGATCCAGGCAGTGGTGCCGCGTCGACCCACGGTTCCGGTGGGGGAAAGGGGTAGGAAAGGGACACCAGCCAGGGATCAGGGATGAGGGACGAAGGAACCTCCTGTGCGCCGTCCAACCAGACATCGCGACCCCATGGTCCAGCATGGTCCAACATGATCCAACATCATCCAACGTGATCCAACACGCAAGAGACGCGCAGGTTGTGGGTCCCAAGTGCGGGAAGACACTGGCAGGGGCAGGCAAGGGCAGGCATGCACTATCCGCCGATCAGGCCGATCAGGTTTCAAGGTCTGGTTGTCTGGTTACTGGCAAACCGGGTTGGGATGTGTTGTGTTTCTCTGCGGACTCCGTGTCGGGACTAGGCAGCGGGGATCGCGGGTTGGTGGGTAGATAGATGCATCGATGGATAGACATGCTTCCGGTGGTTGTTGTTGTGGTTGTTAACTAACTATCGTTGAGGGAAAAGAGATGATACATATACTCGTGAGCCAAGGGCGGCCAAGGCCCTAGGTTCGCCCGCGACGGCGGATGGGCGACGGTGCTAGAGCCAGCCACCAGATGCTTATCTTGTTTTGCGTTGGCGAGAGAAGCAGGGGGGGGGGAGGGTACAAACCAGCAGCAGCCAATCGTGTTGCTGGATGGCTGCACGGAGAGCGATGTCGCTGATGGTGCATCTCCTCCGTACCTGGTAATAGTCATATTTCGTGAAACTAACTAGTGGTTATATGAAGGTGGATTTGCCTGTGTTCAAACACATGTTCCTATGGTGTTCAGCCAAGGCCTCTGAATAACCCATACATATTCTATACAGTGAGCTATTTTCTTTGATTATATAAAAGAGATAACTTTTCTGTAATATTATATATGATGACTGTATCAGCTTCTCTCTGAATATATATTTAATAATTATTATCTCACTACTGTATTCTTCTTTCTCTGCTCTTGTATTGATTTCTATTTTTAACTATTTTTATTTTTATTCATCTATTTTGAAATCCTTGCATCTCTATATAAATAAAAAAGACTGATAATAATCTCTACTGTTAATACTGCTGTTGAAGCAGCTACTGTATAAAAACAACTACAGTATAATTTTATTATAGAAATAACAGTACAGAGAGAGAATGTACTGAGAATCAGTAAATAAAATAAATTAAAAAATATATAGATAATATATATAGAGAAGCAGAATGAATAAATAATAATATATAGATTTATTTTATTTCTATTTTTTTTTATTTCTATATATAAAGAGAGATAGAATTTAATAGACTAACTTCTCACTGCTACTCAATCTTCATTATTTATATAATAAAAATAATATAATAAAAAAAAGTTTTTAAATAATTAGATTATCTCTGAGTAGAAGACAATCTGATTTTTTAATAAAAGAATTCTCAATTATTTACTCAGAGAAAATTATTTTAAAAGAAAATATATAAATACTGAGAAAGAAAAGATTATATAGATAATAAAAAAGAGTCTAATTAAATAGTATTAAATAATTTTTATTAATCTATATTATATACAGTAAAGTAGATAGAAGAATTTTTATTTTTATTTAATTAATCAGATTTTAAATAATATATTAAAAACTTACAGATCTATAAAATATATATAGAAATATATAGAATTTATAGATAGAGATATAGATATTCTAATAAACAGCTATACTGAGCTGAATATAATAAATTTTATATATCAGTATTAAAAAAAATAATAAAAAGATGAAAAATATATAATTAAGTTTTTTCTTTATACAACAGCTGATTTTTTTATAAATTATTATATACTATTAAAAGAGTAGTTCAGATAGAAAATATAATTAACTGATTTATTTATAATTAAATTATTAAATAAAAAATTAATACTCTACTGATCTTTTATTTAGATTATAAATAATAATAAAATAAATCAGAACAATAGATTTAAATATTCAATTATTATACAGTATAAAAATTATATTCTTTATTTAATATTATAGATTGTATTCTATTTATTCTATAGATAAAATATTATACAAAAGTCTTTATTTCAGTTTCACTATTATCAGCTCTGATATAATATTTATTTATTTAAAAATAAAAATTTATATAAACAGATCTTCTACAGAATTTATTTTAAATAAATAAATAAGTTTTTTATATATATAAATATATCAGAGATAATAAAAAAGATTTATATCAGATAATTTATAGATATATAAAAGATAGAATTTAATAAAATAAATAAAAACAGTATCTGTAGAACTGAGTAATAAAATAATAATTTTTTAATCAACTACTATTTCAGTCAGATCAATCAGAAGTTTATATAAAGAATTATAAAATTCAATTCTAGTTTATTAAATAATTACTATTTTTTATAAACTACAGTTACTTTATTAAAGCTATTGAAAAAATCTCTCTGATTATAAATAAATAAATAATTTATCTAATTTTATTCTGAAAATAGATTTTTTTATATTATTTTTTCTAAAATCTCTGATATAAATCTGAAGCAGTTTAATAATAAAAATTTATTTAATTTAAATAATTTTACAGCTCAGAGATTTTTACAGCTGTTAAATTATTTTTATATAATAATACTATAGAACTCTACTCTTCTTCAGAGAGAATTTTCAATTTATTTATTATAAATTAATTTAGTATTTCAGTATACAGAATATAAATAATTTATAGATATTATATAAACTACAGAGTTAGTTTTTATTTTTTTATAGAAGATAATATTTCAACAGTTAATATTATAAATTTCTGAAAGTCTAAGTACTGTACAGAGATAAATCAATATAATAATAGATTAGATAAAAATCAGAGATATATAAATAAAGAAAAAAATTAATAGAATTCAGTATAAAATTAATATAATAACAACTGAATTCTAAATTTTTCAGTCTATCTCTATTTCTGTTTATATACAGAAAAATATTATTAAAATTCTCTTTATCTCTGTATTTATATTTTTATTTTTTTTTTTATTAACTGTTACTGCTACTATCACTACTTCTGCTATAATATTATCAATTAAAAATAATATTTAAATATATCAACTTTTTTATATAATTCAATCAATTAATAATTTCTGAAAGAAATGAGAATAGAAATTGAATAAATAATTCTCTATATAATATCTAAAGTTATTATACA
>NW_025544809.1:329235-521165 GCF_000150115.1 Histoplasma capsulatum G186AR
TCTTAATTTAAATGATTTTACAGCTCAGAGATTTTTACAGCTGTTAGATTATCTTTATATAGTAATATTATAGAACTCTACTCTTCTTCAGAGAAAATTTTCAATTTATTTACTATAAACTGACTCAGTATTTCAGTATATAGAATATAAATAATTTACAGATATTATATAAACTGCAGAATCAATTTTTATTTCTTTATAAAAAATAATATTTTAATAGTTAGTACTATAGATTTCTGAAAATCTGAACACTGTACAGAGACAGATTAATATAATAATAAATTAGATAAAAATTAAAGATATATAAATAAAGAAAAAAATTAATAGAATTCAGTATAAAATTAATATAATAACAACTGAATTCTGAATCTTTCAATCTGTTTTTATTTCTGTCTATATATAGAAAAATACTATTAAAATTTTCTTTATCTCTGTATTTATATTTTTATTTTTTTTTTATCAACTATTATTACTGCTGTCATCACTTCTGCTACAGTATTATCAACTAAAAATAATATTTGAATATATCAGCTCTTTCATACAATTCAATCAGTTAATAATTTCTAAAAAAAATAAAAATAGAGATTAAATAAACAGCTCTCTGTACAGTATCTAAAGTTATTATATAAATTTAATTGAAAAAAGAAGAATAGTAAATATATATTTTTTTTTCAGCAGAAAATAATTATTAATAAAATATTTAGTTATTATTATATAATGAAATTAAAATCTATTCTAGAGATTATAAAGAAGTTTGAGTTGATGTATATATAATTAAAAATAAATCTGAATAAACTCTCTATCTTTCTCAGAAGAATAAAAAGATAATCTGTATATATTAATTATATTATATTATATATCTTTTAATTTTAAATATTTATTTATTTATATATGCAGACTGTCTCAGTAGAATTTATAAAAATAAATATTCTCTCTTTTTCTTTTTTCTCTTTTATATACAAGATATTTCTGCTTTTTTTTTTATTTATAATAATAATAATAATAAATTAATTATAAAATTTTTTCTTTCTCTATTTTCTTTTTCAATTTCTTTTCTCTTTTTCTCTTCAGTTTTTTTATTATTATTCATCAGTATATATAATTTTTTTTATATCAGAATTTATTATTTTTTTATTAAAATTTATTAAAATTATTTATTTATTATTTATTCTGTCTTTTTCTCACTCTGTATACTGTATAAAATATTTATTTTATTATATTAAAAAAAAGAACACTGACAGAAACTTGTATATATAATTAAAGAAGATTTTTAATTTTTTTTTTTATAAAAAAAAAAATCAATTTTTTTTTATTCTTCAATAGTATCTTTTTTTTCTCTATAAATAATATAAATATTTCTCTGTTTCTCTATCATACAGTATAGAAAGCTGATTATAATATAAAAGTTTTTATTTTATATAATTCTATTACTATTCAGTAGAATCTGATTTAGACTAAATTAATTGATTTATATTATTCAACTACTGAATATTAAAATAAATAATAGAAATAATCAAAGTATAATATAATATATATCAGTAATTCTCAGCTGAGTATATTTTATTATAATTTTTAATTTTATACTTTGTTTACTGTCTCTAATTTTAATATATTATATATTTATATATATATCAGAGCTGATTAAGTATTATTTTATTATTTATTATATATAAATATTATTCTAATTCAATTCTATAATAGAACTCTTATTACAGACTGTATACAGTGTTATATATTCTCTGAACTTAAATTATTTTCATTATATTATTATATATACAGTTATTTTGAAGAAGTATATATCAACTGTAAATAATATAATTATACAGTATAATACTCTCTTCACAGCTCTGTAGATTAGTTTAATATATATAATAATTTTTATAATAAATAGTTATTACAGCTATAAATATCAGCAGTAGATGATGTAAATTATAATACTCAGTTTAATATACAGAATAATCTTATTTTTATTGAATAGAGTATATACAAAACTTTTATTTTTCTATTCTATTCTATTCTATCTCTCTTTAATCTTCATTTCTTTATTATTATTATAGATATATATATATTATTATTATAGAATTAGATCTAGTTATATAAACTGTATATAATACTCAGACAGTTGATTTATATTTCTATACAGTATCTGAAATCAGTAATTTTTTAATAGAGATAAAATCAAGTAGATTATTTAGCTAGTGATTATATAACTTTCTGTGTGCAAAGTCATATATATCTGAATTTAATAGTATTTCTCTTACTAAATACAAGTATTCTGTATATATGAATATGAAATTGAACATACATCAGCAATAACCAGGTTATATGCAGTGATGTTGATGACTGAGTGACTGTGCCTCTGCATATAACCAGGTTATTGTAAGGGTTGGGTTCAAACACACCATAACCTGACCCATCTATAACTAGTTAACTCAGTCTCTATCCTTGACAATATCCCGGCATCATCTCCCGTGGCCAGACGGACCTCTGCGCTTGGCAACACCGGAACACCACCACGGATTCGTCGTCCAGATGGCCCAACACAAAGGTGGCCCGGCTTCAGGTGCGTCGCCAGATCGTGTAACAAATACGATTAGTAGGACGTGAGTACCACTACTATACCACTATACTCCTATACACTAATGCTCCAACAGCTGTGATTAAGCAGACAAATATTTGTTTGATTCAGCCTCTGAATCTATCCCCACCAGCAGCAGCATCACCCACGACAGACAAAAAAAGATTCAAGTCCTGCTGGATCCTTTCAAGGAACCAGAACGAGAAATACCCAATATGTCTGCGCTGTGAAGTTCCAAATACTGCCCATTCGCGAGACGTTCAGAAGGGATTCCCGGCCCCAATCGGGATATATACCCTGGGATATATGTTCCTCGAACCCTGGATCGATCTGCTCTCAACCCAAACCCGAGATCTGTACTACTTTCTCATCCCAGGGAGGACGACCGCCATTCACTAACTAGCCCCAGAATTCGACAGATAGGGCTCACACACTTTCGAATCGAAGCGACAATACCTTGGACATCTAAGTTGTAGAAACGTCGCAATCGTCGGGTGCGCTCTATCATCATATTTCTCGATCTGGTGGCTGGTTAAGGTTTCCCAACAAAGACGAACCAAGGGACGCCGCCGCCGGTGCAAGCCGCGCGGGCGCGTCGGCGCCTAATAATATATACCTTTCACCCCCAGCATATCAGAACTGAAACGGGGAAAAAATAATACCAAAACCAGCCAGGTTGTGGGATGATGTATAAATAGGGTCGCTTTAAACCTGTTCTCAATGCTTGTTTTGTGAGCGTTTCTTACTCTCATCTTGGGGGACGACGGTATACATTTGTGAAGTGTATTGCGGCTCATGGTTCGGATAATTCATACCTGGAGGGGGTAATCGTGATGATATTCAAGTCGATAAAAATACTTTCATGTTCCCTGTTGATGATGTCATAGGCAGGCTGTCATGGTTCAGCTTCGTCTGCTCTACAGATGTATGTACAGAGTAACTAACTACATACTGCCAGCATGGCGCTGGTGGTGAACGAACTCTTTTGCGCCAGTCGATTAGAAGAGCAACCCAGAGAACACCAGAGCGGCCCAGCAAAGAACAGAACTCCAAACATATCCATGGATACAATTTGATGTTTATTCTATAACTACTACTGCCCGTTCGTGCTCAGTGCCCAACAACGGCAGTTGGTAGACAGCGGAATCAGGCTTTCTGCACGTATCCTTTCGAATCCTACCTTGCTGGAATTGATAACTAGAACTTGAACTCAATTTCAAGTTCCCATTAGCGGCATGTACGTCGGCTCCACCACTCTAATTGCGCCGAAGCAAAGGGCGGGGGAGAATCAGCTTGCCTACACCTTCAATCGTCCTACCTCGGCAGTTTACCAAACCCGGATGGAGCTTCTTAAGAGTTTTGTTGACCTTACCCGCGGTGTCCATCAGGCTATCAACCTCCAACGGCCACGTTGGAGGGCAACATAAAGAAAGCTACTACACCATTCGGGACATTATTTAATCCACCTCCTCCAACAATACCAATACTCACCTAAATTCGAACAAACAACCAAAAATCACCCCCCCCCCCCCCCCCCAAAAAAAAAAAATGCCTTCTCCATTCACCACCCCTCCTCCTCAATCCTCAATATATCTCCTGTCGTACCCAACACCAGGCGTGCTTCTGGTCACCATCAACCGTGCCAGACACATGAACGCGATCCATTACCAGGGACACTGGGATTTCCACGCGCTCTGGACATGGTTCGACGACGAACACACCTTGCAAATCGGCATCGTGACCGGTGCCGGCGACAAGGCGTTCTGCGCCGGGCAGGATCTGCTCGAGATCGAGATCGAGATCAAGGTCGAGACCGAGAGGAATAATAGCAAAATCCCGCCAGCGCAGCAGCAACCGGCCACCCTGAGAGTTCACCCTCCGTCCGGATTTGCCGGCCTGAGCCAGCGGAAGGGGAAAAAGCCCGTGATCGCGGCCGTGAACGGGTTCGCGTTCGGGGGTGGTTTCGAGATCTGTCTGAATTGGTTGGTAAAAAGGAAAACCCCTTTCGATGTTTTTTACATTTTTCGCGGTTCACCGCTAGTCCATTTTTACAAATTTTGTATATATATATATATATATCTATTGACTGACTGACTAACTAACTGACTAACTAACTGCTGCTGCTGCTTCTGCATCTTAGCGATTTGGTAATTGCCTCCCCGAAAGCACAATTCGCTCTACCGGAGGCAAAACGGGGCATATATGCGGCCGCGGGCGGCCTGCCTCGCATTACCCACATTGCCGGGCTGCAGGTTGCGTCGGAAATCGCACTGACCGGCAGAGCCATATCTGCCGAAGAGGCTAGGGCGTGGCACCTGGTGAATCGGATTTCGAAAACGCACGAGTCGCTGATGGGAGAGGCGCTCGCGTTGGCGAGGGAGATTTCACAGCTGAGTCCAGATGCGATTATCGTCACTAGGGCTGGGCTGAGAGAGGCGTGGGAGGTTGGCGATGTGTCGAAGGCTGTCCGCAACACGTCCGAGAGATATTCGAGGAATCTGTTCGAGGGTCGGAATTTGCGTGAAGGTAAGTTTCAATCATTTTTTCGGCTTTTTTTGGGAGTTTAGTTCGAGTTTCCAGATTTAGTATTCAAGGAAAATTCCCACCACGATTACCGGGCCTTAAGCTAACGGATGGCCTTGAATTACAGGGCTTGCTGCTTTCCGAGAGAAGAGACAGCCTCACTGGGTCAAACCAAATCTATAAACAACAACAGACCAAACCTTGTGTTCGCTCGCCGTTGACAGCTTAAGTCTGTTGCTGGGTATTTATTTCTCTCTTTTTCGCAATTTCTTCCCACGTTATCCCGTAATATATATACATCTTTATAACAAAGCCGCAATGATCTCGAAATGTCCCATATTTTTTGTCAATTACTCCCTTTCCCCCCTTTTTCAAATGCTTTATTAATTGACAACTCGGTAGGTATTGCCGAGGTAATATACTAGTATTGCACTGTACAGGGATAAATTACCGGCTTTCGGTAATAACCCCTCTTTCCATCGAGCCGACGACAACACCAAACACGAAACACGAAGCTCCCGGTTATTGAAACTCTACCGACACACCGGCAATTTACGTTATTGGATTGGTGGTTTAGCGATGGTGTTTGGCGGATTTCGCCTCGGCTGACTTATTTATCCAACCGTGCTTGAGATTCAAATATAATATATATATATATATATATATACATGTATAGACAATAAATAATTATATATTCTGACGCCAAAGAGTCGACTGACTCTATCGGTCTCATAACAATGGCCCCTCCAAGATTGAAGACACAGCTCACAGCATGGCGCGCAGAAGTATAACTCGCGTTTAACCGGCAAGACTGGCAAATGGCTGTCGCGGCTGGTGGCGGCGGCGACGTTGCGATTCGTGACATCTGTGGAAGCTGGCTGCTCCAGCACTCACGGGGGTGAAGTAAGTGTTCACTCACAGCTGCCTTTGACGATACTAGTTACTGTTCGGACTCTCGTTTATCAATCAGTGGAAGGCCCCATGAGAGTCAAAGCGAACGACTATATCAAAGAGATGGGAGCGGGCAGCTGGAGAAAACGAATCTTGGCTTTGGCTGAGCAGCCAGCGGCGGAGATTTGTGGGATGAGATGGGATGCAGAAAGGGGGGCTCTGCAGTACGCTGGAATAACGGCTGCAAAGTTATAGCTCTCTCGCAGTGTCCATTTAGCTGTTGTATTTGATATGTCTTAAAACAGCCAGGATGTTAGACAAAAGCTATATTTTTTGTGTTAAAGAGAGACTATTATAATACAACCACTCCAGCTTCGTGATGCATCTGGTTTCCTGCTCTGCCTCAGAAAGCAATATCCTTGATTTCCATGTTTATGGCAGGTAGACTACTAGTATTCCTGGAATACTTATCTAGTTAGGGTTAGGGCTGAGGGCGGTTTTGAGTCTAACAACCATTTTACCCGTGCAGCACAATTTCGTTCGTCTCACCAACACGACTCGACTTGGCTTTCCAGCTTGAATCCTCTGCAGAAGCCGAGACCAACATCCGCCATCGAACGCGGGGTTGGCAGGTCACCACTCAGCTTCCCCGCACGCCCTCATTTAGAATGGGACTGGGCGTACAAAGGAGGGAGAGAAGGATGCGAGAAGACAGGCCGTGTCTACTGTCAGAACGATATGACAATCGCCGGGCGAAAACCATGGGCTTCCTCTCTTCTATCCCGCCAGTAGTATCTAAGGATATCTGATTGCCCGGAAACGTGGGGATATATAGAATTCACCTCAGGCCGTGCTTTGAAAGAACCACGTGAAAAGAATTACAAAAGACTATTCTCCCCCACCCGGCGTTGCTATTCGTCCAGGAAAACCCGGTGGAAACTAGGCCTCCCAGTTATCCTACCGTTAAATTTGTTTTGATATCAGCACAACAGCCATGCCTACCCATACAACTAATGCGACTGCGACTAGAAGTCCCAGTGCCGCCAAACCACTGGTTCTGGGAAGCAACAATCCCGACATCGAGCATCCCGCCTCCACCAACAGGCCGATGTTCAGTGAAGACTGGGACATAACATCAAGCAGCGGGTATCGCATCTCCGACAACATGATCAACGAGCCGCCTCCAGGCAAGCAGCCATTCCGGATAATCATGATCGGAGCCGGCGCGGCGGGCATCGACTTCCTGCACCACGCCATACGCGAGTTCCAACACGCCGACGACGTCGAGTTCGTCTGCTACGAGAAGAACCATGACGTGGGAGGGACGTGGTTGGAGAATCGATATCCCGGGTGTGCGTGCGATGTGCCGAGTGCCAGTTACCAGTTTGGTTGGCGGCCGAACCCGAACTGGACGCACTATTATAGCCCCGCGCGGGAAATCTGGAAATATTTGCGGGATATTGTGGACGAGGAGGATATGATGAAGTATATCCGTTTGCGGGCCCGGGTTACTCGAGCGGAGTGGAGGGAAGAGAGGTCAAAATGGGTGGTGCGTGTGGAGGAAAGTGGGGAGGATGGGAAGGTGTCAAGGGTGTGGGATGACGAGTGTGAGGTTTTGCTGAATGGAAACGGGTTTCTCAAGTACGTTGCGGCTCCTGCATGGTATATTATTATCTATCACTTGAAACTTCGTTGACTTCGGAGTACAGTAACTGGAAGTGGCCCGATATTCCCGGATTGATGTCCTTCAAGGGCCGGCTTTTCCACACAGCCAAATACGAGGAAGGACTCGATTTGAAAGGAAAAAGAGTAGCGGTCATTGGATCAGGGAGTTCAGGAGTTCAAGCTGTTGCAGCAGTTTACAAGGACGCCTCTCGATTATATACATGGGTGAGAAACCCGATGTGGATCACAGCTGGATTTGCGCAAAAATTTGCTGGGCCAGATGGAGGAAACTTTCAATGTTTGTTAGCCTTAGAACATTGCTTCCATTCTTCAAAAAAAAGTCTGTTGCAACTTCTGACCATGGCGCTTTTAGATAGCGAAGAGCAAAAGGAGGAGTGGAGGAGGGATCCTGAGAAGTATAGGGTATATCGAAAAATGATTGAGCATGAGCTGAACGTGCGATTCCGGTTTGCGCTGAGGAACAGTAAGGAATCCGACGAGGCCAATGCAGTAAGTATATACATGTACTGTACATTTTACTGTACACTATTGTGGTCATTTCACCGAAGCGGTTTCTAACTTCCCCCCTTCGTATATGTAGTTTTCTTACAAGGAAATGACAACCAAACTAGGGGATAGCGAATATCTCAAGGAAAAAATAATACCGAAGGACTTCAATGTCGGGTGCCGACGACCCACACCAGGAAACGGGTATCTTGAAGCCCTTGTCGGTGAAAAGACAACTTGCTATACGGATCCAATCGGGGGGATCACGCCAAAGGGGTTCCTAACAGCCGATGGCACGGAGGTCGAAGTCGACGTTATCATCTGCGCAACTGGTTTCGACACATCGTTTCGGCCCCGATTCCCTATAATCGGGTTAGATAAGGTTGACATAGCCACGCGGTGGGAGAAGATCCCAGAGTGCTACCTCTCAGTCAGTGCTTCAAACGTACCGAATTACTTCATGTACAGTGGTCCGTACAGTCCAGTTGCACAGGGCTCCCTCTTGTCACTACAAACGCTTCTCACAAACCATTTCCTTCAAATAATCCGGAAAATGCGCCAAGAGCACATCCGGCGTCTCAGTCCGAAAGAAAGTGCCGTTGAAGACTTTTGCGAACATGCGTCTGTGTATCTACGTCGTACATGTTGGGCAGATCCTTGCAGCAGCTGGTTTAAACAAGGTCGGAAAGATGGCAATATTGTGATGTGGCCAGGTAGTAGATTGGCATTTTTTGATATTTTGAAGGAGCCCAAGTATGAAGACTATGAGATAGAGTATTGGAGTAAGAACCGTTGGGCTTTTCTCGGGAATGGCTTCACGACGGAGGAATTTGATGGGAGCGATATGAGCAAGTATTTGAACTGATAATTATATCCGAATTTCGTTACTCAACAGATGATTCCTTCTGAAACGATGCGCAGTTAACATGTCAAACTTTGATTGTAGAGGAGAAAAGGCTCAATGGATATGTTGGTAACGATTGATTTCATAGAAATACATTCAATTTGTAAATTTCAAGAACCTATGAGTTAGAGATCGAGTCGGTCATAATTGAACATATGAATTTTTTTTTTTAAAAAACAACAACAATGACAACAATAACAATAACAATAAAATTCAACCAAACGATCACCCTACTCAAAATGCATGAGTTGTAAATGGATCGCAATCAAGATTGTATAGTAGATTTGGATTCTCAAAGCCATACTCTTGGAACAGAGTGTCCCAGTTATTCTGTTCAATAAATTCTCGTCAGCTGAGTAATTTTTTTAAAAAAGGAGGGAAAAGTAAGGGTGCGAGGAGGAAAGAAAAGGATTTAAGGATTTAGGTGTCAATGTGGAGATCCAATATCACGCACCGTGTCTAAAAGATCCGGGACTTCCGTGTAAAACTCTGGAGCGCCCACAAGCGGAGGTGTGGGCTCGGTATATGCGGTCGACGAAGAATGATCGTCGAACCCAGGTGCGTATGCAACGGAACTTGGAATGGAACTACCCGCTCCTCCACTTCCCATACCAGGGGAAAAATCTTGCGGAGGGGTGTAGGCCAATGTACCAGGTGTCTTCGGTGGAGGCAAACCACCATCTGGACCGCCATTTCGTTCGGAACGGAGCTTTTGGAGTACGGCTGCAAATACTCGATGGAATTTTTGGCCTTCTGCCGTGGTATCACCGAGATTCATCCAGGTATCCCAAGCACCCTCAACCTTTTTCATCCGGTCCGCTCGATTAATACCAATCAAAACGTCGTCGGCTTCGATAGACTCGGATTGCGCATCTCCGTCCTGTTGCAGATCCAGACAAACAATCATGATTGCAAGTCGGAAGGAAGAGTTAGCTACCGGCGCGAGGCACCATCGGCTCTGTTCTAGATGGTGGCCAGGTCTTAAAAGGCTCTGAAGACCCGTTTGAAGGTCAATGAGGGCAATTGCTGATTGAAGACATCTCTGGCGAGACAATGCAAACTTCTGATCCTTTCGCGCTGTGCTGATATATTTTCGGTGAAGCGCGCACATTCCCTCACTGTATAGAATGCCAACATGAACCCTCTGCATAGTCGTGAAGAGAGATTCGGTTTCAGCAGCCTTCCAACTTGTCATTCTAAACGGTTCCGGTATGTCCTTGACGACTTGGAACAATTCCTGGTCAAGCTGAAGAACGCGGTCATATGACATTTGCTTCGTGTTGTACAAGAGCTCCCCGATTCTCCCAACTGTTTGGAGAATTTGCGATTTCGTCACCATGTAAGTGATACCAGTAACCTCCGACATTGGTCTTGAAGGAGGAAGTTTAGCCATTCCCTCAGTCAGCTCCCAATCATGTAAATTCGATGGCATCGCTGTGTCAGAGATTGCCGATGAAATCATGCTTGGTAACCCTATATGGAACGAGCAAACGTGATCAGCCTGACAGATGAAAGCCCAGATGCGTCGCCGCATCTCGCCTTGGAAAGGGGAGAATGCCTTCGGGTAGTGAGACGGATCACGATGGAAGCCCATGCGCATTGCCGCACGCACGATCTGACCAAGTGCCATCCAAATGCCAGACTCAATATCTTTTCGGCGCATATATTCGGCAAGGGCTTGGAAACACATTGTCTCTATGACATGCGGCTCGCTCCGTGTGATATTCGCATGCATAAGACACTGTGCTGTCCGTGTTCGAAAAAGATCAGCAAGGGATTCTCCAACGCCCATATACTGAGCTGCATCTTTTGGGCTTTCAATTTCGGACTGGACTGTCATCCACAACATAGAAAACAAAAGTCCGAGCCAAGCCACATCTGTTCTATCGGGATTCCTCCAGTGTTCCTCGTACTATAACGTGTTAGCATACATATGCTCGATTATATTCAACAAGGAATTGAGGGGTCATACTTGTTTGCGGAATGTCGGTTCGTGTATCACGACTGAAAAGGTTTTTGTTAGTAGAGGTTCCTTGGGGTAATGAAATTTTGAAAGTAGAGAAAAACAAGGAAAATCATGTCTCTTACGTAGGGGAGGGGCAGGGTCATTGGGATCGAAAAATTTATTAACAAACTGGTCAGTAGTTTGCTTCGGCGGCAGAGAAGCTATCAGTTCTGCTTTGTCGAGTGATCTTGGATTTCCGGCCGAAATAGCTGGCTCGTGGGTAGAGAGGCCCTGTGCAAAAGCCTGGTCCAACTCGTCCGCTTCCATATCGAATTTGAATTGATTCCAGGTGTTTTTAAGCGCGACGATCTAGAATTCATCTCAGCCGCACTGAGAACCCAATCCTTTTCCGAAAGAATCTGAGATATGAGCATGGTCAAACGCTTACTTCTTGGAGAACGTCTTGCCAATTGGTGCTCCCTCTATAGGGTGTTTTTTCCTCCATGGTTCCAAGCTCCGGAATGGAATCCTCCTGGCTCGAATCATCGTCCAAAGACGTCTTAATCACGTCGATAGGCTTGGTGCCATTCGGCAGCTGTGAAGCCAGCCCAGGTTCAGCGGTAAAGGAGGCCACAAGCTCTTCCAAGCGATGCAGGCGACACTCCATCCCCTGAGTCTGCATGGCATTGGACCTTGGGGTTTTGCCATTGGCGAATACGCACAGGTCATCATGACCCCTTGAAATGCAGTTATGGCATGGTTGCTGCCGGTTGCACTTAAGTCTAACCTCGGATGGCTTTGTTAACAATCACGCATCAACCCATTTACATGGCCCGCTTTGCCCAGGCGGCTGGTGAATACTTACTTCCTCGCCCTGCAGGGCCCGCAAGAAAGGGGGACACGCGGATTTTTGTGGACTCTGCGGGTGGTGTTGGAAGTCTTATGGTTATCCATCTTCCGGGGTTAATGTTATTAATAAAAATATGGCTCAGTTTGCGAAGACGGTTGGCTGTCCAGATGTCCAAGAATTCGATGTCTTCTCTCCTGCTGTCTGAGAGGAAGAGGAGAGGCTCGGCAGCGACGTGGGGGCGAGCAGGGGTTTCTTAAGGCAAGCCAGCTCCCTCTGGCCCAAGAGCGGCTTGGAAATCACCGACGGGCCTAGCGCTGACTTCGTTTCCAAGCCCGTCAAAAAGCGCCCTTGCAGCCACCCTTGCAGCCACCGCATCTGGTCCCATTGCTAGCACTCTTCGAGGGTCTCGCCAGCTCTCCTCCAAGAGGTTTGGGGTTTGATTTCACGATAACTGAGCCATGGAGTCAATCCATCATTTGACTGATTGATGTGCAAGGTATGGAATGGACCTTTAGCTCGAGTGGCTGACCTTGTTATTTGTTGTCCATTTTCGATCGTCTGCTTCAGTTAAGGCGCAACTTTCAACGACTCCTACTCAAATGCGATTTATTACCACTAACGACACTCGAGTTTCGGGAGCTCCCCATGGATCCAACACGCCAAGCGGTGAGTCGAGTTGCCATGCCAGATGCCTTTGGATTGGGTGTGGATTTTCTTTTCTGGAGACGCAGTTCAAAGAGACTCTTCTTCTCCCGGGTTAGGAAGTCAGGACGGCAATGAACTGTTGCAGAACGTAAGAACGTGCTCCGTATGGTGCGTATGGGCCAAATGATGGCGTTGGAGTTGAAAAAGCGGCTGGAGTCAACTTCCCTCAATCACGGACAACTGGCTTAACTGGCTTCCTTCGCTTTTGACCACAGTGAAAGATGGAAAAGATTTCCAAACAACCACTAAGGATTTAGGTTGCCTCTTCATGTTCAACTTGGGGGATGGGTATCAATGGGTGTACGAAAGCTCAGTCAAATTCCATGGGCAATGATGAACCCGAGCAATTCGATGCTGAATTCATTACCAGCAACTTGCCTAGTGCATCGAAGCATGGGATCAAAGTTCACTTTGAGCGAGAATGGGGTTCACGACACTAAGGATTGACTTTCTCTCATGGAAGTCAACCGCTAAGCCGAACAGCAATGGCTTCCGAGAATGCGGGGCTCGGGCAAAAATCCTGTAGCCAACTTTCACTGCCAGTAACTGTTTAGACGGTGGATACAAGAAGGCCCATTTCTATCAGTATTTTGCATGTATGATCGATCGCTACCAGTGGCAGGCATGTACAGTAGTACGTCCACATGTTGATCGCCACTGCGATGCATCGGGTTGGGATAGTTAGTTAGCCCCATGGAAGCAGTCTGGTTGGCTCTATCAGTTCGAGGCACTCGGCGGGATTCCGCTGGCCGTCCAGGAAGGTCCAATCTCTAGCCGATCCGTTCGAATAGAAGAGAACTATCAAATTGTTCATCTTGCCGGCGTAAACTTGAAGTTGATGGAATTGATATTGCCCTCAATTGTCAACATTTTAAGAGCTCCACTTAACTACGATTTATGGATTACAATCTTATGCAAAACCCTGATCTAATCATCGCACCCAAAAGAAAAAAGGGAAAAAAAAAAAAAAAGAAGAAGCTCTTAAGCCATTGTAGGGTCTTGCCGCGACTCGAACGCGGGGCCTCTCGCAAACATTTGCATTAGGGTGAGCCCTAAGCGAGAATCATACCACTAGACCACAAGACCCGGGGTTGGGGAGATCGCGGCCTAATTGGCTATATCAGGCTGGATCGTCGAGTCGCGCTTATTGCTCGCTTTGATTGGAAATCAAAAGACACCAAGAATATTGGTGCCTGACGATTGCCCATTACCCACCGCTGCCGTGGAAATACTATGTACGTACTACTACTCTCTGCGACGACTCAAACCCATGAATAGAGGGATCCAGATCCTGCAACGCCAAGCCGCAAAATATTTTTAGCACGCACCGTCTTCCTATTGAGGTTTAAACATGAGGTGTGTGGCATGCTGCTAAGAAAATAGGGCTTCTCTGAGTTTTATATTGTTTGTATATATATTACACATAAATTACATGTCTAACTAGTTAGTTAATCAGATTCAGGTTAGTTATGTAATATGAAGGTATATAAAGAGTCTAACTGAATAAGGAAGGCCGTTACTGCGAAAGGTGTTTGCAGGTGTTTGCAGGGTCCCTCTCATGAATGATCCAGGGCCGTCAAGAAGTTCCTCCTCACATGTGGGGAGTATAGCACCAATCAAACCACGAGATACGCCAGCCCGATATGGGTCCTCCAAGACCCCGCACTCCCCAGCCAGTCTCTTCTCCGGAGGAAATTCTTTGGCGGTAAGGCCTCCCGTCGTGGTTGTGGGGGTCCGCTCTCAAATCGGACGAGTCATGGCCTGGTCGTGTGTGTGATTTTCCTGTTCCTCCCGGGGGGCAGGGCATGATGCAAGATGTCCAGACTCTTGGGATCGATCCAACACGATGAGGAGGGTGAACTTACTATGATTGAAATCGCGGCAGATGCACAACGAGCTTTGGTTCAGTGGCAAAATGCATCCAATATCCCGGAATGTATCAAAGCAATGATCGCCAAATTCCTCGCTGTCGCATTTGCAGATTTCGATACCCCAATACTTAATACCTGAATTTCGTGTCTGGGCGAATTGAAATTAAAAGTAAATTGTCTCCCTTATTCGTGCACCAGATTCAATTCACGTTCTACGTACAAAGTTCAGAGGTGAGGGCTACTTCGGCGGATGATGGCTGCTGGAGCGAGAGACTCGGAAGACCGTCCGAGATGCCTCGAATTCATCGCCTTCATCCTCCATCCTTCGGACTCCAATCGGGTTGATCGTCGGACCTTGCCGAGCTTCGGCAACGATGCAAGCTCCAGGTTCTCCACAAGATGGCGGCGCCCGCCCCCGCTGGCCTGCAGCTTGCATGCATATGCAAGGATGGGGTTTTGAGTTTTACCAAAAAAGTCCCTGTGGCTCTCGCTGCCTCTCAGGCGGAGAGGTGAAAAATTATCAACAAGGGAGAAAAGGGACAAGCAACCCTAATTTTTCGGCAAAAAGTTGGTCCTGTGGTCTAGTGGTATGATTCTCGCTTTGGGTTCCTCCAAACCTAAATTAGCCTGCGAGAGGCCCCGCGTTCGAATCGCGGCAGGACCCGATTCAGATTTCTTTTTTTTCCCTTTCCCTTTCTTTTTCTTTTTTTTTTTTCCCTCTGGACCGCTGAGGGTTCACCCCAATGCAAATGTTTACGAGAGGCCCACATTCGAGTCGCGGCAGGACCCTGAAGATGCGATATGATTTGCCGGAGAGCTGCAATTTTGTTGTGAAATAGTTAAATATACGGAGCACTGTTACCGGAGATTCATTAGCAACAAGGTTGGGGAACTAGGTCTGAATATGGGGTTGAGATGAGCTGTATATAAGTTTTTTTTTTTTTTTTTTTTTTCGCGGATACCCTTTTGAAAAGCTGAGAGGTGGCTTCAATTGAACGGAGGTCGATATCCCTCTAGTTACAGATTACATACCATAGTATACGCCAGTTTCAGATGCCCTCGTAATGTCCCTGGAGGCTGCGCTGAAATGTCCCGCCGGAGAGGTTTTGCATTTGTTTGTTGGAGGCCCAACCAAGTCCAAGCGAAAAAAAAAAAAAAAAAAAAAAAAAAAAAAAAAATCTCGTCTAATTTCATATATGTATGGAGCAGCACAAACGCCGTCCTCCTTCGGCACCGAACACCCCCCTTGGCCCTCAGCACCGCCCTCGGTTTCCCATCCCTCTCTAGCGAGCCCACTCAACCCGAGCAGCCGGTCCATGACCCGCACTCGCTCCTCTCAGCCCTCCACACTGTAACCCCCAATCCCTCCCAAAGAAAGGCTCTGAACCCTCCTTCCCCACTTCCCCAGGATAGGATTTAAAATCAGCCCTGCAATCCTAAGCGACGGGGTATCGGAAACGGAAAAGGGAAAGAAAGAAAAAAACCACTTGTGTCAATTGAGAAAATTCCTATCCTGGCTCCATCCATTAAAAAAATCTCAATTGAAAACTGACATCTATTCGGGACGACGGTGGGTGCTGAAATAATAATAACAATAATATCTTGTATTATACAACGGTATACGCGCTGTAATAGTAAGGCTGGCCTTGTATTCGTTCCCGCACGCCATGAACGAATTTTGAAGTCAGAAAAAAAGAGACACAAAAAGGGTGCAAAAGGGAGTACGTAGACCCAGGCGAAGCAAACCCATCTATCTATTTATTACCAATAATTCTTTTTGTTAATTAAAAAAAAAAAAAAGAAAAAGAAAAAAGTAGAAGAAGAAGAGGAGGAGGGGGAATAAAGAGCAATTCAAAGTGGCCGTAAAATCATCTGGTGTCGTTATGCTGTGTTGCAGGTGGTGGGGTCGGAGTGAGAGGCAAGCAGAAGCAGGGAAGAAAAGGGAGATTAAGTTAAAAAATAATAACAGTAAATGAAAAAGATGTATCTAAACGGGTGACGTTGTTAAGCAGAAGATCGGGCGGCGATGTGTGATTTCTCGCTATCTCTCTATCCTCATTATATCAAGACAAGATTTTTGAGAAAAAAGTCCGGGAGATTCTTTTGAAGAGTACAAAAGGGGAAGCAAAAGGCAGGGGGTGAGGCGCTTCACTTATAGCACTTCAGTATTATGGCTGACATTGCAATGATACAAGCTTGAGGATCGAGTTTAAAAAAGGGGGGTTGGTTAGCTGTGGTGGAGTTGGCGAATTGCATGGCGTGGATGAGGAGCGGGAATATATTTATTTAGTTCCAGGCGTAGTAGATATTAACGATCGGGCCTCTTGGGGATCGAGGCCAAGAATGCGAACGAGGTAGTCGATACTATACAATAACTGTTAATATCCCTGCTTCTCATCTTCTACCAGGCCAACCCTTTTGAATTGGAAAAAAAAAAGGAGAATCAAAGATAACAGGAGAAATAAAAGAAAAGAGGAGAATTACATACCTAGCATCCGTCGCCAACCTCCGCTTCTCCTTCCGAAACTCCTCCTGACACGCTACCCACACATTCGTCCGTTTATCTGGGGAGATAGTTTTGATGCGCATCTTAAACAGGCCGCTGACGGGGCGATGATCTGATACCTTGACTTCATGCCGGCGGTACTCCAGCTGTTTGATTCTCCCAACGCCCCGATAAAGTAGCCGATCACACCAAGCCGGCGACCGCTTCTTCTCACTAGAATCATATTGGTCGGTGCCAACGTCGTATTTATACGTCGGTGCAAAAGTGATGGGTGCCTCGTTGAAGGCGCGGAGGCGGAAACCGGGGTTTTTGCGGCGGGAGGCAAGAAGTTGGTCGCGGTCGAGGAGTTTGGGAAGATTGCGAGCCTTAACGGCTTCGATGACGGTGTTGCGGGGCATAGAATCGATACGGTAGTTTAGATCGCCATTTAGGATGCAGATTTCGTGGTCAAGGATCATAGTGCCATCGCCACCACCGACGAAGAGGTCGATGCGTGACGAGTAGCTTGATTCGGGTGGCAGGGAACTGCTTTCAAGAATTGCTGCAATGTCATTGTTGCGGTGGGTAGTTTGGGATTGGCCGGCTGCTAGATGGCAGTTTATGAAGCAGAGAGAGCTATCGTCGAGGATGAAGCGGAAAACAAGAGCACCCTATTGGCCCATGTTAAATTTAGTTTGGTGTTTTATCAGGAAAGTGGAGCCTTTATCGCAGAGAGAGACAAACCTTATTGCCGTGCAGTCCGCCCATGCCGCGCTTCACCTCCGTTGCACTGACGCCTCTGATTCTTTGACGCTCTTCTTGTTTGATGAACACGCATGTGAATAGACCGATGAGGTTTGAAGTGTGGAGGAGGACGTAGGGCTGATCAAGAGGCATTATATCATGTATACAAGAAGCAAGATAATCTTTCCAAACACGATACTGCCGGCTCATGTGTTCCTTATCTGCACTGTCTTTCTTCTTGCTGCTCATGAGGATACTCTCTATTTAAAGTTTGTCAGCTCAAATACATAACGAGAGAGAGAAAAAAAAAAAAAAAAAGCTCTGAATATTCATTACGGGGTTAAGGTTCTAACTTACTAGCAGTAATTTTTTTGTTTTCCAGGTCCACAAGCTCCTGAAACCCAAAAACCAAAATATCCGGAGGACTTTCAGGGTGGACAACGTCTCGGATGAACTTTCTATCCCGCAAATTGCCCGGGACGGTTGCTCCTGCATTCCACGTAAGAACGGCCGCGGTTATTTCACGGAAATGACAGTACTCGACGTCCCTGTCATGCATTCGGGCTTCTGAAAAGTCAAAGCAAAAATGTCAATACGCTGCCTCTGCCATGTTAGGACAAGAATGATACAAAGGACACAAACCAAGCCAGTCGTCCTCAAGCATAGCGTCCCATAGCCGAATATAATTATCCGTCCCAAGCGAAACAGCTTGCAGTCGATTAACAGTCCAAACGCTACTGGAATCCAGCAACAGCCCACAGACAGCTTGGTCATGCGCCTGCCAGTCCTTCTTCACGGTCCATGGTGAAGTAGAAACATCGTAGACATAGATCATGCCTGTCTTATAGCCCGCCCAGAGGTAATCACCAACCATCGCCAGGCAATTGATTTTATATAAGCTCACGTTCAACGTTGCTCGACATGAGTAATCCTGCGCAGAGTAAATCGAAACTTTCCCATCAGCATGTCCAAGGTATACGAGGCCACCGTCTTTGGGACTAGTGGTGCCCGACGTGATTTCGCCAGCATCTGATTTCCCGAACGGTCCCTTGAGGACTTGGAAATCCGCATCTTTAGAATTGGGACGATAAACCCGCACTTCCTTGCCGGATGCGAGCCACAACAGGTCTCCAACAACCATCGAGAAAGTGTGGCCCTTCGCAACTCGATCGTATGGGTGGCTGTAGCTGTATTGAAGATTAGGCGAACCCGATTCATCTGGAGGCCAGAGGAGTAGTTTGCCCTCATCGTCAAGCGTCCAAAGTTCCTTTTTATGCCGATAGATCTTGATAATTTCTCTCCGTGACGGTAACGTCCGCGACGAAACGATCGATTGTGTTTGAATATCAACCTCATGGATCTCCCCCGCATTCGTTCCCAGCCAAAGTAGTTTTCCCTCATCGTCCATTGTATTTCCTGGTTTAAATGCAATACATAAACCTTTGACAGTTTCCCCATGATTCAATCCTAAAATTTGCTCCCCACTTACCAGGTCCCAGACTCGAGTAAAGTACCCCGTCGTGCATGCATAGTTCCCACAAACGTCAAAAACTCGCACATCATGCTTGGTATGAATACCCCTTGTTCCGCTTTTGAATATCGGTGGGCGACGATTGGTGTTAGAAAAATCAGGGTAGTCTGTACGAGGGATTGGCGCATCGTCGAAGGGCGGCTCTGATTCCTCTGACTCAATGCGAGTGGATCTACTGGTCTGACGTTGGTTGGAAGCAGGGGGTGTCGAAAGGCATTCCACTGAGCGCATAGGTGATCGTGCAAACTGTGTCGGGGTAGGGGGTGGTTGGGTCTTGCTGTTAGCATGTATTCGGCCACCAAGCACAGCTGTGTCTCTTTGCGGTGGCGGAGGGAAATATGGATCGGTTTGCTCGCTTCCAACACGGACGGAGAAATTTGATGTGATAGTTGGTCTGGAGAGGATATCAAAGGAGCGTCTGGGTGCGAGGTCAGAAGACTGTTGCATTCCAGTCTGCGAGGGAGCACCTCGACGAGATATTCGCGCTTGGGTGCGGGGTGGCAGGCCCGGTCGATCCTCTAGATTATCGCTGGTAAATTGTTTGTCCCGGGGGTCCCTGGCGCTCCTTCGTCCCGAAAGATCGGTCTCACTCCGTTTCATTGGAATCGGCGGAGGGGGGTGTTTAATGTCGCGTGTTAATACCGGCGTTGCGCTTCTCGGGCCGGATGAACCGTCATGCTCAGCCTCGAAAGTCGCGGATCGATGAGGATATCGAAACGGGGTAGGGTCGGGGAAAGCTCTGCGAGGTCCGCGCTCAGCAGTGGAGTAGAGCGGGGGAATGCGATTCGAGGAATCACCGTTTGTCGCTATGGTACTCGGGGGAGCTTTTTCTGGACTACTTGGAGGGGTACTGAATGGTGAGGCTTCAACACCGACTGAGATCCTTTCCGACGCTGGCGCAAGAGATTTCGCGTTCTCCCAACGAGGAACAGCGGCGGTGTTTTTGGTAGTGGCGGGGATTTTGGGCTTTTCCGCTCTATTGACAGGTGGTGGGAGAGACGCAGCTTTGAGGCCGTTTTTGGCATCACGAGCTCTGCCCTCTGCCCAAATTACCACGCCTGAGGAATCGGTTACGGGGGTACATGGTCTGCTCGACGGACGACTCTGACTGCTAGGTGGCCTACGCGGCGGGGGAGGTTCCGGGACCGTTCGTATTTCCCTGTTGCGATTCTCGGTGGCGGGAATGACACAGGTCTGGGAAGCAGTGCGGGGAGTATCTATAGTGAGGACTGGAGCTTTCCACTGTGCGGATGAGACATTCATGGACACTGGCCTAGCCGGCATCCGTCTTCCTGGAAACCCATCTGCGTTCGTAGCCGTAACACTAGCATGATTGTGCCTGGCAGTGTGAAGCCATCTGGACGACGAAGGGGAGTGAGCAGCGGAGCGCGCATGGGAAGAAGAAGAAGATGACGACCAGTTTGAGGGATCCGGGCGTGGGAGATCTAAGGAAGCACGACTAGTGACGACGTTTGGGGTTTCTAGGAAGGCGGAGCGGGATTCATGAGTTGAAGCCGCAGTGGGATGCGACTTGGGGTTAAGGTGAGCAAGGTTTTCGAAGTGGGAGAGGAGGGAAGAAACAGGTTTCTATCAATATATAGCAGAGGATGACAGTCAGCATGATGGTAGATAAAGGAAACAGCAGCAGGTAACAGTTCTGTCATACAATAGAGTCCTCGTCGGTGCCATTCCCATCAGGGCGCTCGTTGTGCTTTGCCTCCATAGCAGAAATGACAGTAGCAAGCAGCAGCCGTTAGTTGCGAATGGAAAAGCCCGACCGTGTTCCGCAAACCATCTGCGTGGAGTGTGGTCGGTAATGGATAGAGACGGAGGAATGATTTGAGTGACGTCGTGAGGGCAATGCTAAGCGCATATGTTCAAGCTCCTTACTCTGTGGAGCAGGAAAAAAGCGGCTAGATGACCTAAGATTTGACAGGGCAGGCCAGCAACGGAGCTAGGAATGACGCGGCCTGTACGGAGTAGACGAGCTAAAACCCCCCAAACCAGCGAGGGATGATTGCCTGCGACAGAACAGTCGGCTATCCTCGTGATTGAGAAGTGGAGACGGGAGGCGGTTGAGGACGAGAGGACGAGGACAACGGGTCTGAGGAGGTGTGGTGTGATGTTCAACCTTGGAACCAGGTGTTTGAGCTGCGGCGCTTTGTCTGTCCCCGTGATCTAATGTAAGTCGCTGATCATCTCTCATAGATTGTGCCCTGTTTACATCTGTGTGCTGTCCTGTGGCTTGCTACACCTTTTTGCAGCATGAATTACTTCCTACGAACTGGTCTGCCACATCTGCAATCTCTTTGTGACGCTTTATTGTACCAGTTAGTTATTAGACGACTGCTGAATGTTGAAGAAGTTTTGGATTATGCTAGCATGACCTCTGCAGTTAGTTATTGTAAACAGTAGAATCTTTGATGCGAATTTGTTCTGTATATTGCCATATTTAAATAGCAAAAACACCAAGCTACTCTGCCGGAGTGTGCCCAGCACACACTTCACTGCTACCACTGTATGGGGCTGCTGTAAATTATCATCGAAGATGGTTTTTTCGTCTTCGGTATCGAAAGCAATTCTAAAATACATCTTTTCAGGTTTTAATATCAATTTAATATTAATGAATGGAGGGCGGAAGAGGTAGAGAAAGAAAGAACTTCACAGAAAACAACCATATTCGTAACTATCTGATTTTTCTAGGTATGAAAAGTTGAGAAAAACTTTCGTCTTCTTATTCCTGTGCAGTCTTCAATCCATTTGAAATGACCAATTCATTATCTTGCTATAACACATAAATGAGCCCGGCCATTTCTAAGACGCCCATTTTGTACCCTGTAGCGTGATAGAATTTTGAATCCCGGATTCGGCACATCAATTCCTCAGGGAGCGATACTAGAAGCTGTTGGATTAAATATTTGTATTCCCGTCTCTCCAATATCAATGGCTGAGCGATATACTCAACCCAAGATATTCCTATTCCAGTACAGTTCCTGTGCGTATACCGTCATTAACATTTCCTATGACACCAACGGTAGCAGGAGAGTATAGCTATTTAACGTGTCATTTTTGAGGTTTTTCTCCGTCATTTATTGATTTACTTATTTACCCAGGGGTGAGGTGGTCTGTGATTAACTCATATCTTTCTGTTAACTGGCTTTGGTATGCTGGTATTTCGTCGAATGGGATGGCACAAACAGAACAAAACTAAAAGGACAATGAGAAGAGAGGATATTGTAAGATTGCAAATAAATATACATGAAGGGACTGTTGATGTGAAAACTGAAGCAGACGCAGCAAGAGAGGGTCGATTAGGCAAATGCTCCAGTAATGCGTCATTCCAAAGTTAAAAATTGATCCGCCATCGATATCATCTATATACATACATACAACATAACCCTCCTGGAGTTCTGCCTCTTTCAGACCTAAAAAAACAAAAAAGGGTTCCACCTTCGACTTATTCTTACACCTACTAGTCATAACGTCCAAGAAATATATACCATAATTTAAAACGTCGTTAATATGTTTGAATGCACTCTTCCCCAGTTATATGACAATCCCCCTAATTGCCCAGTGCGTCTAGCCAAAATCAACAGAATCCCCATCATTGAGCCCTGGGTCCCCGGCAAAGAGCCTGATAGGTTTCTATTGCCACGGTACATAAGCAAAGATGACGACCTTGGCTTCAAGCTCATGGAATTTGCGGCTTCCTATCTAAATGATGATGATGATGATGATGATGATGATGATGATGATGATGATGATGATGATGATGATGTTAATAAAGAAACATGTGAAGATTCAGAGGATGACGGACCGCTCTCACCACCAAACAACGTGATGTATCACGTCCATACCACGACACAGCGGGCTCTGATCGCATCTCACATTGGTGACGAGGTCTCCAATATAGACACCTTTACGCATATCATTAGTTATGTGCGTGAGTTTATCAGTGCGGCCGATCAGGTTGATGTTGGCTGTATTGAGTCTGTTCCCTGTGAGAACAAGTACGGCGGGCCGCAGGATAGAAAAATCCAACGTGGGGGGGCGAACAGGGTTTTGATTCAGAATATAAGTGCTACTACATTCGGGCAGTATGAACTCCATATGCACCGTTTTGTAGATAATGTTGCTACAAACAGCCCGTTGGGATACAGGGGATCGGCAGAGAGGGCCCGACATATAATTCTCGAGGTGAGCTAGTCTTTTTTTTAATTATTATTATTAATTCTATACCGTGGCTTGATAAATGTAGCTAAAAGGTATTGCTGTTGTATTGCTGTTAGCTTGCACAACGTATGGTCAGGTCAGGATGCAAGAAGGCGATTCTGCTAGGAGGGCACGCCTACTTAGTTTTTCACCTAGAATCAACCCGCAGCTATGGTCAAGATCATCTCTTCGTCTCTAGCAGCTACCCCGTGTTTGCCGTGCCTCCAATGCCGAGTCTAATTTCGGTTCTAATCGCGCTGCTGCTCTCGGATGATTCGGATATGGCTTACAAGCCCCCGACAACAATCGACCGGGTGAGAGATTTAAGCACCATAGAGACTAGCCCGACGGCATTAGACCCTGCCAACACCAGCTTGTTGGAAACGGCTGGCAAAAGGAAACGCACGACAACAGACTCCGGTTCATCAACACCGACGGTAGTTGGCATGCCAGCCGAGTTTGAACATATCGACGTACGTTCCCTCCCTCGATTTTAATAAATCGTATAAACTGACGTGGTGCCAAAAGTATTGCACGCTATCCTTTCCCAACTCTTGTGATCCTGGTTTAGAGCATAACTTTGCTAGAGTGGTAAGATTATCTGACACTCGAACCCGCTCTGTTCTCCTTGTCCGAATTCGTCAGGCTAAAACGAAGAGAAACGCAGACATCAGATTCTGCAGTTGACGGGGCACTAAATGCGGTCCATATAGTGGCACGTCTCTCTGATTCTCTCGCCAAAAAGGGAGCTGAAGGCGGAGAAGAGTTTCGGCATTGCCATGTATTTGCACTAGAGCGATTGGCCTCTAGGTTAAGCTGCAATGTTATGGACGCCTTCCTCGCAGCAGATGGTCAACATGACCAACAGCGGTGCGCAGTCAAAACGTTCTTCAGCTGCGAAGAAAACAGATTTTATCAATTCCAAAACGAGGTTAGGATATACGATAAATTCCAAGGGTGCTCATTCATTCCGTATTATTATGGTGCATTTGCAGGAATGACGTTCACGGGCCCAGCGGGCTTCCTTGTGACGGAGCTGATGGAGAGGACGTTCAACTCATTCGATGAAATGAGCGGAGATGAGAAGTAAGTTTAGAACCGAGGATGGCCCACGATCCACGTATTCATTCCGTTGATCCATATCAAACTGATAAACGGGTTAGGAACGAGGCCGTAAAATACATCGAACGACTTCACCGGGCGGGATACCACTATTGTGATTTGTATCCGTATAAGTTTGGAACGCGTCCGAATGGCGAGATGGTAATTATGGGATTTTCTGAAGTCACGCCCATCAGCCCCGATAGTACATGCAAATCTGGCAATCCAGATAAGTGCAGCTCCTTCCAAAGCAACAGAGATGATATTTTGGGGGGGGATGCTAAATAGGCATCACAATCAATGTGCTCTTTCTCTTGTTTTTGTTTGTTTGCTTTTTTTTCTTTTCTTCTTTTCTTCTTCTTTTTTCTTTTTCTTTTTTGGGTTGGTTATTGGTTATTGTCTATGGGAACGTTCGTTTTGTCAAGCTTGTGGAGTGAATTGGAGGATTGGGGAGGGCGTAGATATTCACTTGTCACAAATGCTGGGTTCTGAAGACAAAGTGAAAGATCATGTATGGGACTGGTAACTGAAGGAGTCTGATTCACAAAGCAAGAAGGGAGACGCCATGACACAAGAAAGAAAACGTTTGTATATACCAGCTAATTCTAGCTGGGAAAAGAAAGAATGAAGGAAAAAGATCCACTGCTTGACTCTTTGATGCAGCTGTTCCATTCAAAGATGAGTTTGCCAGCAGGTGATAGAAACATCCACCATTCACTGCACATCCATAGTATAAAAGTCGAAATCCGCCTCTCTTGACTTCCATTCATCAATACAAGGTTCTTATTTCCCTGAGAAACTGCTCATAAGTTAGTCAACATATCTCATACTTCGGGGTACTGCTCCTACGACCTTTCCCATGGCGACACAAATTTCTCGGCTCAACCTGCCTGGATATGGGACTTTGGCAGAATTTTATGATAACCCTCCAGTTGGGCAAATCGTAACTGACAATCCTGGCAGCGAATCCACTGCGCCGTTGGCATCAAAAGTTCCTGCAGATGAACGTCGACTGCCTCAGCTCATCGTCCAGGATACCCGAATGTGCCAGGATATCACAGAAAAGACACGTACAAGCCTGGGCACCGTGACAACCCCGGTACATAATCTTGGTGCTGCGCACGCTGTTGCAGAGATGTTGCTGCACACAAGGACAGGAGATGAGACAATGAACATTGATGTGTTCACCCATGCCATAGGCTATGTACGGGCATTTGTGCAGATAGCGGATGACTTAGGGCCGGCCGATATCCAATCAGTGCCGTGTCAAGAAGAAGGGGGCGTTCGTCCGAACCGGAAAATTCAACGCGACGGGAGGGATATAATTATCATTGAGCATAAGAGTGTCGCAGCTTTCAATGGACATGCCAGCAAAATTGTGGGAATGGCACAAGAGAACAATGGTCAAGGAACGAAGTTGGAACTTAAATCCTATGAAACCGGCGAAAGGTCAATTGTCTTCAAGGTGAGCGAGCTCGCGTCTGGAGAGTGTCCTGCATGCATGAGGATTCAGAAGAGAGAGATCAGTTCTGACAAGATGTGTCATAGCTGGGAAAGCATATGATCGACTGTGATTGTTCATGGGGGTTCTTGATCGGTGGAAATGAGTTTCTGGTCCTCTACCTGAAAAAGATCTTCGAAAACCAGGAGACATATTACCACCTTGTGCTTTCTGACCTGCATCTTGCGTATCCGCCAGCAGCGCCTCGAGGTGCCCCGTCACTAATACAGGTCCTAATTGCCTTGCTTCTGAAAAAGCCCTCTGCAATCGTATACAAGCCGCCAACAACAGAAATTGTTATCAGATACCCGACACGTACTCGATCAAGGGAAGAGCATCCAATCCAAAGACCACCAAAGACACAAGAAAAACGGAACGCGGGGAAACCGGCGGCGAAATCCAGGGCGGCGAAATCCAGGGCCAGTCGGTGATCTAAGTCGTAAATCGGGAGCACAGGACGGCCATTGTTCCTCCCCCCTTCTCTTCGAGTTCGCCTGGGACGACATTGAAACCAGAGTAAATATTCCTCGCTGAGGAGGATTAGCTAGTGCATCCTAAGTGATGAGTCCAGGAGATAAAAGATGGTTCCACATCGAGCATAGAGCAAACATGTTTATTTTTTGCGCCGCTTTTCTCTGATGGCCAAGTCTTGATGATTGATTTCTTATCCATTTATAGTGGGAACGTGCAGCAGAGTTGCTAGCCGGGTTGGAAAATGGAGCATGAAGACATGGTTAGGAAATGGTAAGGGTGTTGGGTTCAGTTAGAGGATTGAAGTATCATAGAAAAAGAACGCTCCATAGAAGTTCTCAAAACAGAGTTCATTAGAAGATTGGCACGCCACCAAAAGTTTTTCCGGCCGAAATTTGAGTTCCTGTTCAACTGGACTGTATGTTTGATCGACGCTGTCGTGGATACTTCATTGCCCTTCTACCTCAGTCGGGCTTTCTTGGATTGTTTGGAGATTGTTTTCTTTTATGCTGTTGTTTCGCCTTGTATCGTCTCGAATTTCTTTTGGGAGTCAGTCCACGCAAATAGTGCGTGTTATTCAAAACAAAAGAATATAGCCCGACCCTAGCTAGAACTATGTGGTAAGTGCGCGTCTCCTCCTCCGCCCCTCCACCATATGTCCAACCCATAAATATACACATGTGTATTCCTCTTGCCTCTATTTTAATCACGACTCTCTGCTTATGCAGCACTTTCGCCCAGTAAGCACGTTTTGAATGCCCAGGTCTCCATCCGCTCGCCATGCTGTGAGTTACAGATTGTCCAGTGCCCTCCCCTACAAGGCGCCGTCTGGAGTACTCCGATCCTATATAGATAACCTGGGTTAATTGTGATATCCTAGGCCGGCGATGGTTCGACTGCGCGCAATGCCACCAGGAACAGGAAAACCATGAGTTGTTGCAGTCGTTTGACATGGTTGTTAATTCCCTAACATCCCCCATCACCGTCAGTTTGGAGGAGAATACTTTTCTGACTTGACATATTTCCTCTGCTATAGACATTCGCCTGCAAGAAATGCAAAAAATGTTTCCGGAAGGATGCGCGAGAATTCGAGGAGAGGTATGCCTATATTTCTGACATTTAACTGCCATTTTTCATATATTTCTCAGCGCGTATATATTTGCCATTTTTCATTGCCAACTCCATTCATTAACTATTTAACTTTATCTATTGATGTACAGTGACGAATACTGCCCGCACTGCGATAACCATTTTGTCCTCGACGCGGTCACGCCCAAACCAGCCTTGAAGATCGAGGGAGAGGATGCCCGGATTGATTCTAGGTGGGGATTTATTCGTCTTACTTGTATCACATAGATGTGGCTAACGGCTTCGTTTCATTAATTAATTAATAGGATGTTGAAGGATGAACGAGTGCGGCAGGAGGAGGAGCGGACAATTTTCAATGTTAAGGATGCGCCCAACCGGCTTGGATAAGATAAGGACATGATGTGGTGTTGTTGTGGTAGTTGTTTGGCGAAGTTTCATGACGATGTGACGATATAATGTTTTCAATTTTGCATCGCTTCTTTCCTTCTTCTCATCTTTGCTTCGTGTAAATGCGATTATATGATACGACGTCAAAGATAGCATTGCCACAGGCATATTGGCAGGCCCAGAAACATAGAGGGTTCAGATCACGCAAAATCCATATCCGGTAAGAAGTGAAAACACAATACATGCATTACGGTCAATAAATAACTTAATAAACGGACTGAAACATCCCGCTCAGCTGTCTGACCCCTCCCCTCCGCCTCGCGTTAATATGGCCGCGGTTCCTGTCCCGGGAGTCCGTCCCGTCTTCTTCTTAGCAGCCTCCTCCTGCTTCTCCGTCTCTATGCTCTTGACATATGCCTCAATCTGATCGCCCGGGAGCAGTTCCATAGTCTTCCCAGGCGCCATTATGGCGATTTCGATATTCTTAGCCCCCGTCTGTACAACCTCCAGAAGCGACTTGATGGTCAGCTGGATCGTTGCCTCCCTGTCCATATCGTCTTTATGATGCCGTTCTAAGAATTCTCGCACAGTCTTGCTCGAGCGGCCGATTGCGTTTGCTTTCCTGTATCCCCGTAGCCGTACATTAGCTAGATATTCAGACATACATGTAGCACTCCAAAATGCCCATTATCCTCATATTGATAGACTTACCAAGCCGAATAAATTCCCGAAGGCTCTGTCTGGTACAGACGCGGGACATCATCGCCATGGTCAAAACCCACAATCAGCGTGCTAATGCCAAACGGCCGTACGCCACCACTCTGCGTATATCGCTGCTGCACCCCAGCAACATATTTGGTGATATATTCGATGGTGACGGGATCCTCCACGGTGAGACGGTGTGACTGGGCTTCTAGTCTGGCTTTGTCGACTAGGATTCTGGCATCGGCATTGAGGCCTGCGAAAGCGAGGCAGACGTGGTTATCGAGCAGGCAGAGCTTGGAGGGTGTGATGCGTGTATCCTGCAGTTTCATGGCGGAGCGTTTCTCACAGCCTAGGACGACGATGTCCTTGCCCTTTACGCCGACAGCACATGTTCCTGTATAACATGCATGACTGGGTTAGTATGCATATATTCGTAGAATCCTTGATTGGGCATGGATATGGATATGATTATGTTGGGCATACCTCTCTTGACAGCTTCGAGAGCATATTCTACCTGGAAAACGTGGCCATCAGGGCTTTCAATGGTGTCAGGTAGGGGCAACAACGTAAGTATATATCTTCCTGGACGCAAACATACCTAAAGACTTGTAGTATGTTAGAAGATTATCAGGTTATAGTGTACGTATCACGCAATGAAATAGCTATTGGATCAGCGACTTACCTGAAAGCGCTCGGTCATATCCAGAAGCCATATCTGAGAAGCGAGCGGCCGTGATATGTTAAGGGAGCGTGTGGCTTTAAGGATGGACAACCATGCACTGGGACAGACGACGGATGATATTTGCTGCTGGAGACTTTAGCTTAGAGATGTCTAAGAGTTCGGAGGTTGAAAGGCGTTGCCCAATTCGGGTGGGACGCAATCGCGGCTGCCTCCAGCTCGGGACAGGCGCCAAGCGCGCGTCTAATCCAGACAGCCTGGTTCTCGTAAACCCATCGGGGCGGTCTTATCACTAAGGAAGAATAACTGAAAATTAAAGCTCCCTCAACCATGAGGAGGGATTGATAGCTAGTAACTATTATGGGTGTTATCGCCTTTCGGATTTGGAATACACACTGTTTAGTGGTGATACTGTACATCCGCTTCCAATAATCATATACAAATCCTGCAGTACCTATATATACTACAATAGTGCTCCGTACACATAATTATTTTCAGTACCCCGCTCAGTAAGATCCTTTTTAACACTAAATTTCATATTCTGGGCAGAGGTGTAACAACCTCGGGATAAACAAACTTGTGTCATATTAGCGCGGTGTTGGTAGATTGACCCTTATATCCCCCTCCCTTCATTTGCTCCTGTGCTAGGTATTGCATCTCCTAGCTGAGGTACAACCATCCAGATTCGGTGACACTCCCATAGACATCATGGTTTTCCAATCCCCATCATGGGCGTCTAGCATGCCATCAAGCTCAATACCAGATTCAACGCCGATCTGTGACTTCATTTTTGACGAGAAGTACAGAAGGCCTTCACTAGCCAGCTCTCGAAACCCTTTTGTGTGGGGCATATCGGGTGAGGGGTATTCGGCGGTGCAAGTACGGCAACGCGTGGATTATCTCGCCAGAAGCCTTGCGCAGGAGTTTGGATGGCATCCGAATCGGGGTTCCGAGTGGGATAAAATTATAGGCATCTTTTCGCTGAATACGGTATGAAAAATTTATTCTAATGTATTCTCTGGGCGAGATGAGGACGCGAAATTACAACCTCTCTGAAGAGAAAAAAGCACGTGGGGATAACTATGCCAGTAATATTTTTTTATGAAGCATAAGCTGAGATGTATATACACAGATTGACTATATTCCACTTGGATGGGCTATCCATAAACTATCAGGTATAGCAACACTCATCAATGCCTCTTCCACAGTAGATGAGTTGGCATATCAACTCCGCGCCTCTAAATCGTCAGTGCTATTTACTTGCATCCCGTTACTAGCCACAGCACTCGAAGCAGCTTCCAAATGCGGAATGCCACGCTCGCGAGTGTATATTTTGGAAATGCCGCAGGAGCTGCTGAATGGCTTAAGTACTCCGGCTGAGTTTACCACCATGAGCCGACTGATCGAGAAAGGTTCGAAGCTTTGCGACCTGGATGCTTTGAAGTGGCAGAAGGGGCAAGGAGCAAGTCAATGCGCCTACTTATGCTTTTCGAGTGGGACGAGTGGATTGCCGGTATATCATAAACTACCCCAAGAAATTATACATTTTCCGCTGCGGCACGTGCAATATTTATATGGGACGCTGCTAACGTGCTCCAGTAGAAAGGAGTACTGATTTCGCATCGGAATATGATTTCAGAGGTGCTTTTATTAACGAGTTTTGAGAATCACACCCGTACACCAGACCAGAAGAACGTTGTCCTGGGACTTTTGCCCCAGGGTCACATATTTGGCCTCTCTGTTTTTCACGCTGCGGTTTTCAGAGGTGAATGTGTGGTCGTGCTGCATAAATTTGAACTCGAGACACTTTTGGCTGTTATACAGAGGTCTAGGATAAATGTTTTATATCTGGTAAGTTCTCTGTTCTTGTGCATTGAGATGCTCTGATGCACTTTCGGCCCATTGTGCCTGCAGCGTGTATTGACAGAAAGAAGGTTCCTCCCGTAATTGTTTCCATGGTGAAGAATGAGGAACTCATGAAAAAATATGATCTGGGTAGTGTGCACTCAATAATCACTGGTGCAGCTCCTCTCGGCCTGGAAACTGCTGAGCAACTGGGCAAGCTGCAGCCATCGTGGTCTATCCTTCAAGCCTACGGTATGATTCCCTTTCGCATATATTTGTTCATATAACCTAAGGCAGAAAATCAAATGCATTATAGGCCTTACAGAAACCACAGCCGTTGCAACAGCCACCAGCCCGCATGACATCTTCTTCGGATCATCAGGTTCCTTACTTCCCTCAATTGAAGCGCGCCTCGTGTCGGCTGATGGAGACGATATTGAAGAGTACGATACACCAGGAGAACTTCTCCTACGGGGCCCGACGATTGTGCTTGGATACCTCAATAACGAGGCAGCAAATAAGGCGACTTTCCAGAACGGGTGGTTGCGGACCGGAGACGAGGCTGTTTTAAGGAAGAGCGCCAAAGGAGAGGATCATGTTTTCATAGTCGATAGGATTAAGGAGCTGATAAAAGTGAAGGTAAGCACTACGTACATGTAAATGGACGTTGTAAGGAACGAGAATAGTTGGGGTTTAATTATTTGACAATTTGGTACAGGGATTCCAAGTTGCTCCCGCTGAGCTGGAAGCGCATCTGCTTACCCATCCATACGTTGCGGACACCGCTGTTATTGCCGCTATCGATGATGATGCTGGGGAGGTCCCAAAGGCATACGTGGTCAAGGCTATTAATGCACCGGTTGATGACCACATTTTCATTCGCGATATTAAGAAGCATGTCTCGGACCATAAGGCGCGTTATAAGTGGTTGAGGGGCGGCGTGGAGGTCATTGATGTTATACCAAAGACTGCAAGCGGGAAGATATTGCGGCGTCACTTGAGAGACAGGGACCGTGGGGCGAAGGCGAAGGCGAAGGCGAAGACGAAGACAAAGGCGCGCCCGAAGTTATAATGTTATTTTAATATGCTGGACATCCATAAATCCATACGAACATTTCGGGAGCCAGCGGCATCTGATGGGGTCGCGTCAAGAAGCATTCATTGTCGATGTGGCCAGAGCTTAACCCCATGTATTGTAGCATGTCATAGCACCCCCATTCTATATTCCCTCGACTTGTTGGGCTTTTATCCCCTCGTCTGGCCGCGAGGACACAATTAGTGTATTTTTTAGTGTGTACATTAGTGTATTAAATATATGAAAGTTACTGGGCCATATGAGAGATCAGCTGTATTGATGTGTTTTAGTGTAATTTATGTAATCTATTTGATCTAGTCAACTAACTAGTCCTAATTAATATGATCAGAATGGAACTTCTTTCAATATCCTCTCTTCAAGCAGAGAGCAATATTACTACATGCTGCACAACTATATCTTTGCAATAAGATAGCACTATAACCATTAGATTATCCAAAAAGCTAACATAATCATTTGTTAAATGGTTGTGCTCATAGTATCTGTGGGCGTGGTGGTGTGGCCACTCAACCCACCATCTATCTATACACTGACAGATTGCTTTCACTTTGCATCTATTTTTGTACTATCTAATAAAAAAAATTAGTCAATCTGATTAAAAGAAGCATTAAGAAATTGAAGATTATCTATAGAAGTCATATTTCTTTCTCAAAGCAGAGTGATCAGAGTGATAAGAAGATCATGAATATGAATGAATCAAGATAAGAAGATAGCAGATTACTAAAATAGTGAAGCAGTATCAACAAATCAGATTACATAGAATTTAGTATGAAGAATTATTGGTTGGTACATCAGAACTAACAGCTTAGTTGTTACACTAATTGTATTGCACTAATTGTGTCCTCGCGGCCAGACGAGGGGATAGTGTTGAAGCCACCCAGAATCCATGAATGGGGGTGTCCGTTTTGCCGCCCAGCGCCAACGAGCTGCTGTTTCTTGGCATCATCGTCATCCCCCCAAACTAAAAAGTCACGAACAATGTTCTGAATTTTCCTCTGGTTTTTCCTCTCTTTTGCATCGTAGCTCTATCCGCAATGTCTGGTGCCCGAGGTGTTTCACTCGCCATCCGGCGCGGGGGATCTTCAAGGATAAGAACAGGCAGTTTCCGTCCGAATTTCTGCGATGCACGTTCAATGCGATTCAGCACGTCCGCATCGCCTCTCGGAGCCCAGGAAATATCAGTCACCGCAACTCCTCCCAAGAGCCAATCTAAATACACCACAGACGTATATCCGAATCTAAGGAGGAACCCGAATTTCTCCGAACTTACCAACACTCATGTCCAGCACTTTAAAACCCTCCTCAAATCCCCATCCGCCGTCATAGATGGCTTCACAACGGACGCCACCGACGATATCGAACCGTTCAACTGCGATTGGATGCGCAAGTATCGAGGACATGGGAAGCTGGTGTTGAAACCACAGAATACAAAGCAGATGAGTGATGTTCTCAAGTACTGCAATGAAAATAGATTGGCGGTCGTGCCCCAGGGTGGTAATACGGGACTGGTTGGAGGAGGCGTGCCCGTATTCGATGAGGTTATCATTAACACGGCGCGGATGAATAATATTCGCTCCTTCGATGAAAACTCAGGCGTGCTGGTCGTTGACGCTGGTGTGATTCTCGAAGTTGCTGATAAATACCTGGCGGAGCGGAATCATATTTTCCCTCTTGATCTGGGGGCGAAAGGGTCGTGTCATATCGGAGGAAATGTTGCTACTAATGCTGGAGGTCTGCGACTACTACGTTATGGGAGTTTACATGGCAATGTACTGGGTATAGAAGCTGTTCTTCCAGATGGGACAATTATCGATGATCTGTCCACGTTACGGAAGAACAATACGGGTTATGATCTCAAGCAGCTCTTCATTGGTGGGGAGGGAACCATCGGCATTATTACTGGCGTTTCTATTATTTGTCCACAACGACCAAAGGCTGTTAATGTAGCTTTCTTCGGCATTGAAAGCTATGAACAAGCCCTAGCAGCCTTTCTGGAAGCCAAGGGCCATCTGTCAGAAATCCTATCTGCCTTTGAGTTGATGGATGGGCGGAGTCAGGACATGGTGCACAAGGTAACAGGGTTGAAGAAGCCGCTGGATGGTTCGTATCCGTTCTACTGCCTTGTAGAAACGAGTGGTTCGAACGGTGAGCACGATAACGAGAAACTGGAAGGCTTTTTGGAACATGTCATGAGCGAATCTATCGTGGCAGATGGCGTGTTGGCTCAGGACGAAACACAAGCACAAACGTTATGGCGATGGCGGGAAGGCATTACAGAAGCGCTGAGCCACCTGGGCGGAACATATAAATATGATGTCTCCATTCCGTTAGCGGAGCTCTATCAACTCGTCGATGACACGAGAGACCGATTGACAAGCGCTGGTCTAGTTGGAGATGACGAGAACTATCCAGTCCGTGAAGTGTTGGGATATGGACATATGGGGGATTCAAATCTGCATCTCAACATCGCCGTTCGGCAGTACAACAAGCAGGTCGAGAAGCTTATTGAGCCGTGGGTGTACGAGTGGATTGCCAAGAGGAATGGCAGTATTAGTGCAGAACATGGTTTGGGAATTGCGAAGAAAGAATTCATCGGCTACAGCAAAAGCGAGACGATGATTAAGCTGATGGCCCAACTTAAGAAACTTTACGATCCTGTAAGTTTTTGTGCTTCAATCTCATTTTTTTCGCCTGATTACCCCTAACAAATCATCTCTATTTTCTAGAACGGCATCATGAACCCCTATAAATATGTGTAGCTGGTTGAGCGAATTCCACTACAGATTTTCGGATCAGTATACCTATATAGAGGACCAGGCGTTCTAGAGATTTGATTCTGGAGTTGTAGCAGTCATATTACAGAATGCGGGTGGATGTTTCAAAAATCTTGGATTATTATTAATTTTGAGTAGATTTGGATTTGGATGTTGCTGAATATCCGGGTTTTAATCTTTGGTTCTGGACGGAGTTATTGTTACATAAACTGTTAAGCTTGATAGTGACCTCGGGATGCTCCGAACCCGAAACTTTAAATGCCGTGGCACATGTATATCCGGTCCAACCCCAAAAGACACTAGCGTCGGGTGTTGCCATAGACAACCGATGTTTATCCCGACTGAGCAACTTTCCCCACTCCAACAGCTGAGGATCTGACAGAGCTTGAATCTTGCATGAAAAACCGGATATTTGAGTTAGTTTCAAGTTTCAACAACGGATATCGTTATTTACAGTTTTTTTTATTCATCCTCCAAATGTATTTCTCCACCAGTATCATCCTCCATTGACCGAATCGCGGACTCTGTCGCTTGCTGGGCCACAGTTGATTCATTGGGATCCCAGTTGCCGTGTCGTAAGCCATCTGCAAACAACTGGGGTCGATTTTGCAAACGAAAACAGAGAGCTCCATCTCCGTCTCCAGGGATACTGTTGGCGTTCCATAAGGCACAACGTGAGGCATGGCCGACGAGGGAGCTTTGGCCAATGGCTATCAAATGCTTGAGGAGCTTGGGAGTGAGTTGAGTTCGGGATACAGCTGCCGTTATGCGCTCCAGATAACTAATTTTCGTTCTGTGCCGATCCAGGTGGGAGTTTTGGAACAGTGTACAAAGCCATCGACAAGGATACGGGCGAAATCGTGGCGATAAAACATGTATGATTCCTGTGGAGTCGGGAAGATATGGAGTCGAACAGCTGATCTAATCCACTCTCCTTGTTTCAGATTGACCTCGAATCTAGCGAAGATGATATCCAAGAAATTCAGCAGGAGATTGCGGTGCTAGCAACTTGTGCAAGCCCCTACGTGACGCAGTACAAGACAAGCTTTCTCAAAGGCTACAAGTTGTGGATCGTCATGGAATACTTGGGTGGTGGATCTTGTTTAGATCTGGTAATTAGCACCTTTCGACTCCGTGATAATATTTACTAATAATAGGATTACAGCTTAAACCCGGAGTGTTTAACGAAGCCCATATCGCCATTGTCTGTCAGCAACTGTTATTGGGCCTGGATTATCTACATCAAGAGGGGAAAATACATCGAGATGTTAAAGCTGCCAATGTCCTTCTGTCCCAGTCCGGAAAGGTTAAACTGGCAGATTTCGGTGTCGCAGCCCAACTCACGAACATCAAATCGCAGCGCAATACCTTTGTTGGAACGCCATTTTGGATGGCTCCAGAAGTTATCCAACAAGCGGGATACGATTTCAAAGCCGATATCTGGTCGTTGGGTATTACGGCAATGGAGATGGCTAATGGGGAGCCACCAAACGCTAGCACGCATCCAATGAAAGTCCTCTTTCTGATTCCGAAAGCACCGGCTCCCAGGTTGGAAGGAACTCACTTCACTCAAAATTTCAAAGATTTTGTAGCTCAATGTCTGATAAAAGACCCCGACCGACGACCAACAGCTAAAGAGCTGTTACGACACAAGTTCATTCGCAATGCTGGTAAGACAGAGGCATTGCAGGAGCTAATTCAACGCAGGCAAGAGTGGGAAGCAAGCAGAGGCCTGTCAGATAATATAAAATATTATGAGGAATCTATGTACGCCCCCCCCCCTCTTGGGATTGAAGATTCTGAGAGAATCTGCTAATTTGATATAGGGCAACCATTGATCATAAGGAAGATGAAGATGGGTGGGTGTTCGACACTTTGAAACCGGGTACTGTAGCCATGTCACACAATACGCAAAAACGAATGAAGATATCCGGCCCACCAATAGAGGAGATCGAGCCAGAAGAGGACACTTCGGAAATGCTAAAGCAATTGGAACTTATAGACACGTCAAGCATACAGAGTTCCAGCAAACCAGTGTCAAATTCCACGGTAAGACGTTCAGCCCTCTCGGCAGAGCGATCTCCATCCGTGAGACGATCGAATACCAAACGGCGGTCAAGTGGGGTAAAACAACCCCTTGGGCTAAACTTAAGTTTCGGAAATAGCCCTTCAACGGTTAGACAATTTCGCCGGGTATCAGATAAACAAGCTGATATGACAAACGAGTCCACAGGCTATCCTCTGCCGATGGATGAGAACTGCGCACCAAAGACGCTGTTTTCGGAACCAAGTAGCAAAGAAGCTATACTAGGCAGAAGGATATATAATAAATCCATTGGACTTTCCTGCCAGGAAGTGCTCTCGACGACGTGGGATCAACAAAAACGGGAGGCTATATCCCGACTTGCCGAAGCATGGAGCGATCTTGAAATGATCGACCCAGAAGGGCTTTACCAGATCATGAAGTCGACTTGCGATAAGTTACAAGCGTGAGTTTCGTGTCTCTTTCTAGCTTTTATCTTCTGATTAACCCTAACTTTTTTGTCTAGAGACCCCAAACTTTCCTCGATGTTACCCAAACAAACGACGGTGGAATCCCCATCAAGACCGAAACTCGTTCTTGCCCAGAACAATCCCCATCTCAAGAGCCATCGGCGGCGACAATCCGAGCAAACTCATGCCGATGACCATTGGCAGGGAGCGGGTTTAAATCTTCCAGGACAACAAGTCCTTGGAATGGAACATACGAAGCAACTTGCGGATGTCCTTTATGATCGATGGACAGCAGGACTTCGCAGCCGATGGCGTGCTGTGTAAGGCGCAATTGTATATTATGTGTACAGGTTGTGTTGCAATTCTGTTTCTTGGGAGCTAAAATCTTTTTGGTGCCATAGCATTTTCGATTTTGAGCTCTCATCTCACTCTCTTACTTGCTGACAGGACTTGAGACTCTAATTTGGCAGACGGAAACTGCCTGGAGTCCCAACGTTCCTTGAAAAGATGGGGAAAACTTCCAGCGCCAGTTTTGTTATTTATAAATCATGTCCTCAGTTCATATTTCCATCAATCCCTTTTATACCCAATGATCTTGCCAGCATGCATCATGTGCAACGCATGGAACTGGAGAATGCAGCGCTGGCGTGATTTTATATTACCTCGATTTGTGGTGTCGTTTTCCATTTCGCTTGGCAATTTATCCATGAATATCCATCTGCAAATGTTCATCGCGGCGCATTGCCCGCCGGAATCGATGTTTTCGATCACAAACATCGGCGGGATTATCACCATCCCACATGGTTTAATGGTTTTGGTTTAAATCAATCGTTGTCCAAACGACCTCTGCAACACCTCTCCCAACCCTTTTTCTTCCCCACCTGTCCTCTTTCTCTGATGATATCTAGGTCTGTGGGCGTGACATGTTTGGATCTATGTATGAATGAGAAGAAAGCACAACTGGTTGTGACTATGTATAATAACTATTTTACTTACAAATTTCTGTACTTCTTCATTTTTATCCATTCTTCAACTTTTGCTCCTTTGAGATGGTTTTTACCTCGCATTATAGGTAACATTTGGATAGGAAAAGCGTTAATTAAATGGCGTCTTTTCCAAGTAATGCCAAATCCCTTTGCTGATGCAATTCGGGGTGAATGTATAGAAAATGTACCTGGGCAGGAATGAACGCTCTCTGGGCAGCTCATCATTCTTCTCCGGTGCTGGCCGCTCCCGTCAGTAGTATACTCCGGAGCAGCTTTCACGCTCAGCAAGGGCGACACTGGGTAGTTCAGTTGACTCGATAAACACAGACCGTATCGCGATATCCAGGTTTTCGTGTTTTGGGTGGTTCGAACAAGTATTCCATTGGCTCTCTCGAACGATGGGTGGACCTGAGGAGTCGGTTTTTTTTTTTTTTTTTTTTTGATACAGTGCGTGCTTCCGTGATGATGTGTTGCTGATAATGACTGCATGTGCCCGGCTGTCATGCAACTAACCACTGGTATTCATCACAATCGGGTCATTTGCTAAGTTCCCTGAGAGCGGCGGGTGGAAATCGTCAGGTTCTAGCAGAAGCAGCATCAGCGCAAATTCGTCCAACCGGACGCACCAACAAATGACAAAAATTTCCATCGGCTCACAGGCACCCAAAACTGCCACCCTACCACAAAAATGAGGGAAGCTGTACAAGAGATGTTGCCCGTGCGCAGGAAAGTGGAACATCCCCCTACATCCCCTACATCCCTATCGGGGATTGCCATGTATTTATGAAGCGCGGGAAGCTTTGCGGAACTTTGTTGCATCACAACGTTTGCTGTAAAAAAAAACGGCAGTTATCAAAGGTAATATGCAAGAGATGATTTATATACATATATTTTATATTTTATTTAATTTTTTTGTGATGCTGTATGTGTCAGGTGTGTGCTTGATTCGTTCTTTGATTCTCTAGCAGCATGTTTCTCAACATGGGGTTTCTGGCCCCTTTGGAAGGCATCCTCCCAGAAACGATGCTTTTGTGATTCAATTCGACGAGAATTCGTTTGATGTAAAAACGAATTGGACGTGACAGACACCCTCCGGTCAGAGGCTCGGGGAAATACTACTGCAGAATCAGCGAACATTTTCTCTTTATGCCCCTGCAGCAAGAGTTGCTTCGGAATGGGGGAAACGATAGCTTTCCAACACGCAGCACATTAAGTCTAGAGCTCCACTTCTTCCTTGCTGGAGTTAGTTGGCTAAATGGATTTACGAAAAGTTACTTCATGTGGACCGTGGTAGGTGCTGTGTAGGAGGATGCATTTTCTCTTTCAGCAGGTACTTTTCACGTATCACTAACAATCCAACTACAAAGGAAAGAAAGAAAGAGAGCAAAGGATAAGAGAGATACAGAATGAGAGAACAAAAGAACACCGAAAATTTTCTTCAAGTCTATTCAGATAAAGCACCTCCAACTAGATCAATCTTCGAACTTAGGATTGATAGCACTCTTTGTTGTCAAGATCATCCCGCCCTTTTCATAAAATTTTCCTTGATCTTCGTCACTGCCGTCTGCGCTTCTACGGCCCCTGTGTCCGTGCTGAAATCAATCGCCGGAACAGATTCGACTTCGGTCTCACCGTCAAGTCCAGTGAGATTCCCATTGCGGTCTTGGAAAAACTTAATCCAACTACCAACAACCGTCGCTAGAAATTGCCTCTCCCCAGACCCAGTCGCTCTCTGCAAGAGGATGTTCGACGCGTTTTCGAACGCAGCTTCGAGATTTTCCGATTCTTTTATGCACTCTGTTCGTAGGACAACGCTGCAATTGAGGCGGGTAATGATTGTGCGTTGGGGATTACCTGTCGGCTGGCCATCGACGAAGCAGGACACGTCATATTCGTGGAAATAGTTTTGAGTCTTGGGAAACCACTGATCGAGTTTCCTGCGGATGAATTTGTACTCGGCGCCCTGGGACGGGCTTTGGTGGGTTTGTTGCGAGATGATCGTCTTGTGTTCAGGTATTCTCAGTTCTGCGGTATAGTTTGCCGCGGCTGCGATGCGTGATGCCATGGTTATGGATGTCGTGGGTGATGACATTTCCGATTCTAGCAGGCTTGTTTAGGGATATGTCAAGACCAGGGAAATTGCGGCAGGAGTTCGCGGAGGGCAATTTCTAGTATAAAAAAGAAGGGAAACGAGAGGATCTTCAGCCACTTTTATATGTTGATGGTGGATGCATAAAATACGTGATGGAATCTGTAGCACATGGGTGGAATGTTCCTACTATTTAATTCATCGATTTATGTGACCCACGGATATTGGCAGGTGGCTAAGATCGGGATAGGAACGTACCATACTTTTGGTCATTGAATTGACCCTCTGAAGTATCTTTGGGGAAGGATATGCGGAGCGTCCACTTCCGCGGCATCACAATGCCTTTGAAACTGATCCACTCAAAGCATCATGTTTGTTTACGAAGCTATTTCATTATCTTCATCGATCTTTAAGAGATTGTGGGGGGCTTTGTGCCAATGAACAAAGAACTGTCCTATAGAACCCTATTCGAGATGGATTCGTTCACGGGTAGTTTCGTAAAAGCCCAAGTACTTCTTCATGATATTCATTGCATACCAGAGGTACTTTCCTCCCAAAGTTAGAGGGTTATACCGTATGTTGGATGCGTGCAGCTTGCGGCTATGTAGGGGGCAAGATCTGGGGCATTCACAGGTAGCATGCATGTAGAATCAAATTTGAACAACAACAAGGAAAATTCCGGCACAATTTGGATGTAAATTGGAGAGGAAATGAACGTAAATTAGAAAATGACTGGATGTAGCCGAAGAGAATGAAATACGTGAATAGCTGCAAACAAGACTTCCTGCAGCGATCGTGTTTATAAAAAAATATTCGAGTGACCGAAAGTTTCCCATGTTTTTCGTCCCTCTTTGTTCAGGGGGGGACAAACAAGAATATAGTCCCACATGCTTTCGATAGAAAGTGGGAACCAATAGAAAGTAAATAACCAGTTGAATTTGCAGAGCCCTTGGCCGTCCTTCACCTATTCACACCTAGGCCTAAACTCCAACAAAGGCCCATCCCTCATCACCAGGAAATAGTCTTCAAACTGATACTCATCAGGCCGCCGCCTCCCTTCATGTTCGTGGTTAGGGTTGCCCGCACCCAAAGTCTCATTCACCGGGGAAACGCGCATGTCATAAGAAAATAGTAAACGCGTAAAAGCATGGCCGAGTTCGAGATACGCAAGACGTTTTCCCGCACAGCCACGTGGCCCGAGACCGAACGTGGTGAAGGCTGATCGAGCGATAGCGACCTGACTCTCGGATCCTATGTCACCGTCTAAGGCGTATGGGTCGACAATCCAGCGCTCCGGTCGGTATGAGAATGGATCTGGATAGTATTCTTCGTTATGGTTGATGGTGTAAGGAGGGGTATTTACGACAGTCCCAGCAGGGAAGTGGTGCTTTTCAATGGTGAGACCTCCCGCGAGAACTTGCCGGGGTAGATGAGAAGGGACAACAGGAGAGAGTCGCATACCCTCATCGAGGCATGCGCGGAGATAAGGTAGGTTGTTGAGTGCCTTGGCTTGGATTTCATCCAGGGAAGAAAATGTGGAACGAATGATGGATGTCAATTTGCCAAGAATTTCTGGGTGGTGGGAGAGGTGGAACATGATGGCAGAAATGGCAATGGAGGTAGTATCTGAACCTGCCGCAATGAGTAGAGAGCTTTCAGAATAAAGTTCTTCGGTTGTGAGCCCCTTTCCTGTCTGGGAATCCCTGGCATTTAGTAGATAATGGGCCAGATCCTTTCTAGTTGGTTTAGAATCGTCTGTTTCGGCTTCAATACGCTGTTTCATTTGGGAAGCGGAGTAGCGTTTGTATTTCAAGTGGTCCCGAGCCATTTGACCGCCAACTACATTCATTATAGGAGAGCCGAGAAAAGGCCTCAAAAGTGGCGCCAAAGGCGACAGGCCAATCTGGGAAGAAGTGCGTATTAGGTGATGGGAAATTCATCCCGAGCAAGAAAAGTAGGACTGCAACATGAGCAGGCAGGAGAGATAAATACGTACGAAATAAACCATTTTTGTTGCATTCAGCATAAGTAGAGGAACAAATCGATGCTCATCACTGTCCATGCAGTGAAACTTCTTACCAAACGTGAGGTCACCCATAATATCATAGCTCAAATATGTGGCCCAGTCAGCCATATTCTTGGGGGAAGACCAGTCGCCTGGTTTCGAAATGCCTTCCGCGAGATGTGCACACCATGACTGAACATTTTCAATAATCATATGCTCGACTGATTTCAGAGCAGTCTCTGAGAGGGCAACGTCTAAGACGCGGCGATGAAAAGCGTGTGTTTGGCGGTCAAGTATAGTTTGGGTCATAGGAGTGCCGACTGCCCCTTCGACAGTTAGATACCAGTCGGATTTGCGAACATTGGAGAGGCGTGACCCATGTATGGCTTTGAAACCAGCGACTGAGTTTATAGAGACAGTGTTCGGACCAGTCCGGACGATAGGACCTACTTCTCGGTTAGCCGGTTTAAAACAGAGCACCTAGGTGCGGGGGACAAAATGATGTCAAATAGTAGAAATTTAGTTCACCATATTTTTGATGAGCTTTCCATTCCCGCAAGTGTCGGTCGCCACTGGATGCGTTGAACAAAGTGGCCCAGTCGGATAGTTTACACGAGAACGGACCCGGGTATTTGGCGAGGGGATGGAGTGTAAGTCGATAGACGCCGACAATAGAGCACTGATAATATGCAGTATATGGATTAGACGATATTCATTCTTCATTGGCTGTTGCTCAGTTCTTCAGACGTGTTTGGTGTATGGATGCTCACATAGCAAAAAGTGAGGATCAATACCACGGCGAAAACTGCCAACAGGCCGTTTACCCCGTCTTGAGAAGCCAATGAAAACAGAGTATCCATTGCAATATTTGTGGTGGCTAAGATCTGCTATGTAGTGTAGAAACCAGGAAATGGATCTTGGATTCTCCTCAGACACTGCGCTCTCTTCACGCGACACAGACAGTATTCGAGCAGTATGCGGGGACAAAAGAGTATATTTGGGAGATGGCGGGACTTGCTAATCGCAGACAACTCCTTTGTTGAATAAGAAAAGGGTGTGTCACGAGGGAAAAAGCAATATTGTTCTTTGTTCAAAGGGATGCCCGACAGATAGCGCATTAAGAACTCCAGGGAATTGAACACTCCCATCCTCACACAGCCAACGAATATTGCTGGATTCAAGTCCAGGACAGAGCAAACATGCCCAAGCATCCCCATCTGGGTGCTTAATGGCATGTAGAGACAAAAACGTCTGCATCCTTAAGGAGCTTGGATAGATTTCTGGGTTGAACGGTGGTGTGCTTGAGGAAGCATCCCTGCGAGACATAAGTTAGTTCAAGCAGCAAGGAGTTTTCGCGATGCAGCTCCTTGTCCATTTTTTGTAGCTGCATTTGCCCCAGCATCATTGAATCTTCAAACCAATCCCCGTTCTGCCCTGAACAGCATGGGTATCAATGACAAGGTTTTCTCCTTTGGGATCCGATTCAAACCTGTGAGTGGCAATATATTAGTAACTAGCACATTTTGGTGAGACCATCAAGTCGGAGACATGGTCCTCTGAAATCAATGGCTATTTAAGCTGTGCAACAATTAGCTGGTTCACACTGGATGAGAACTGGGTCGCCAATAGTGGCCTGGGATAAACCGCTGAGAACACGTCTGGGGTGATCGATGTCGTTAGAATAAAGTTAAGCGGCGCCAAATACACCAGGCGAACTTAAACTGATGCTTTCTCGTCAACGAGCTAGATGAGTTGATCGACGAATGACCTTGTAAGTAGGTAGCTCCTCCAGAAGCAGATAAAATGACGCTGAAATATTAGAAAGTATATAAAAAAAAATTCTCCTTTGCTTCATCTGTTCGAATTTTCCCATATTAAATATATGCCTTAGCTACAAGAAACTAATTAAGTTATCACTAAGATTTAGCCCCAGCACCCACTCGGAAGATAGTAATCTGTCGGAACGATGGGATGTCCAAATATTGACCCAAATCCTGAATATCAAAAGAATGTTTAATTGACTCTGATAAGTCTGATAATTACATGATAAAATGCAGTATTTATAAGGAAAGGAATGCTCGATTATAAAGCGAGACAGTGCTCAGGTTTCAAGAATCAAGAGCAGATAATATAAAATCTCCGATATACGAGATATTACGAGATACTACGAGATATTATCTCCGACAGTATCCTCTTGGAGACGCAGAGCCCGTGGTTTTCTTTATGCTCCTTCAGGTTCGTACCATGCGCTGGCTCATTTTTATCCTTCCCAAACCTTACTCAACCTACCTCTGACATGCAGGCGAAAGAATGGAAAGCAATGATAGGCTGACTTAACGAAGACCGTTAAGTCTTCCAAATTTCGGACAATTACGTGGTCAACCAACGGCACGAGCTTACACAAGCAGCAGAGCCTGCTACTTTAAGGTGCACCTTCAACATCTTAACAACCATGTTGTCCGTGGCTTACTTTCGGAACCAATCCGACCCTGCATGAGGCATAGGATACCTCTTTACGGCATACATCCGAGGCCACGCCAACATAGCCTTCACCTAGCTCCAGCCGGCAACCGGGTGATATCTTGAACGGCTGGCAAATACTACTACTGGGCCACAACAATCACTGATAAATGTGCCACATACGACTCGTGGGAAATAGCACGATTGAGATTATTTGTGGGGGGAGACATGACAAGGGAGAAGTTTGGTTTGATCAAGGATGGGAACCGATGGCTAGACAGGCGATTCAAGCCCATAAACAAAGGCAATAGACCTGCGGCCGTGTCCGCTTATGGTGTACCATCTCGACCTCTGCCGCCGAAACACACAAAGGTCATGGAAGACAACCCGATATATGTTTACTTGATTGAGGGCTACGAGCCCTCTATTATCTTCGATGGGGCGCTGCTGGGCTAACATTTGCTTTTTCAGGGCCCACATCCAAGTATCCATTAATTTGATTCCCGCGACCAGCAGGCGGAGCGTGCAGTCAGTGGAGAATTTTCCGAGTAAATAAATATGACAAACTCTAGTAGAGGCAAATGCAACCGCAGGCAGTTGAGCATTCTAGGTCTTGGACCTCAGTAATGTCCACATTGAGCAATGAGGGAACACAGGTTTAATAAGTAGATTTATTCCTGAGGACCAACGCATTGTAGTCAACAGACGGTGGAGGGACCTGTAGAGTTATCTGGTGTTTCACGTTTGGGCAGCAGTGCAAATCTCTTCCCAGCTGGCAAAATTTTGAAGGTAAATTTCCATCCGCAGAAACTGTCCTGAAAATGGCGGCTTCTACATAGTACATACATACATTTAAACGAGTAAACCAAAATGGTGGATAGCGTGGTTGAGCGCTGTGTAGAAGAACCTGGTAAACAAACACCAGACGAGACGGGCGTAAACCATAAATCAAGAAAACCATTAATCAATAATTCACACGAGAACTAATATCATTGGATGGAGAGAAACGAGAAAATAAAGAGAAAAAATATGATCGCCAGCCTCCATTTATCGAAAATTGTCGGAGTTTAATTTTGAACGCTCAATACTCTACCACCTCTCCTCCTCCAAATTCCTCCACCACGAGAGGGACCAGGTGCACGGGGATCGCCACCTGTAAGGACTAAGCTACCGTACGTTAGTGCTCCATTTGCTGACTCCGTGGAAGTCAACCTGGAGTGTTTCTCTACTTCCTCCGTCTCCAGTTGGGCTAGTGGAGCATCCCCTGCAAGGTCCGAGTCAGGGCCTGCAGGGTCGCGAACCCTGAATCAATACTGAACTGGCAACTTTGCAGCACGATTAGTGTCCCCACGCCATCATCTCGACGGAGAATTTAAATTACAGCGGCCCACAGAAGCTGGGTTTGAGAGGTGAGAGATGTCGGAAGACAACTGCTCCAGTTGAAAATAGAAAAGTCTCTCTGAAGTTTGTTGCCGTTGGAGTAAATGTTTGTATCGTGGATTCGGAACCCCGGATGTGCTCCAAAGATGGAAAGTTGGAACTGCACTTGGGCTGAATTTATACCCACGACTCCGTTACGACCGTGACATTGACACCAACCAACAGGAATGAAGATTCTGGCAACATGCTTCGTGTCGGGGAGTAACGACGGTAACTACATTCATCAACACCTTATTCTAGAGGATTGATAATACTTACATGTTAGGCCACCGGGGCAAAAGAGCTCGATCACCACCAGCGCCATGCTGGTAGTCAAGGGGACGAACCAATCCAAACCTTCGGCAGTACAGCCATATCGGGAAACAGTGGGGATAATCTTGGCTCCAAGGCCCGCGGCATGGTGTTTCAGCTCGGTTGTTGGAGACCGAAGCTGACCAATGAGCCCAATAGAAAATGCGAATAAATCCCCCCGCATTTTCTAGATTTGGAGTGACTATTGACATCGAACTAGGCATACGATTCACACAAAACTACATGATTAAGAAAAGAAAGGACAAGAAAGGACAAAAAAAATATGGCGTCGTATAAAGTTGAGCTCCTGACGTCTCCAGATGACGCACCAATAATCGGCAGGATCAAAACCGAAGCTTTCGAAAACAGCACGGTCTCTCGCTACTGTCTTTTATGGGAAGGCAAAGGGAAATCCGTGGTCGAGAAATGGTATATAGATCGCGAGGTGCAAGATCTACAATCCCCGAACCAATACACCATCATTTCAGTTTCTGTGACCGAGGGCACTGTCGTAAACGGTGACTCCACCAACACCAGTGCGGGAAGCCCGGAGAAGAGCGACAACAAGAGCGATCATAATCGCAATGCTACGGGCAACAATCGGACAGTCGCCGCATGGGCGAGGTTTGCAATTCCACGTCCTATGCCGAAGGGAGTTGATGGCATGCAGGAGGAACCGGAGTATAAGAAGCGGAAGCAATATCTCATGGACAATCCGCCATCAGGAAACCATCCCGAGTTATTCAATGAGTTTCGAAAACAGATGCAAGCGGCAAGGCAGAAATATTTAGATGAGACTAAGGATTATGGTATGTAGTATCCATTGAACATCGTAATATATCTCTATATTTGTGTGTATATATAGATGCAGAGTTCGAGGTATATGCTAACACAAGTCCTCCAATCCGCTATACCAGTTCTTGAGCTTCTCGCTACAAGGCCCACATGTGAGCGGCAGGGCCACGCTTCTCGACTGCTAAAGTGGGGTATCGAGAGAGCGGAGGCTGAGAACGCAAGAATCTTCGTTGAAGCCTCGCCGGTGGCACTGCCTCTGTATGAGCGATTGGGATGGAAGCTAGTGGACACATTCCGAATAAAGCTGGCCGACTATGGGATTGATGCGGAAGGTGATGGAGATGGGTATGCGGTTATGTATATTATGATTAGGGATCCACAGGGGAATACTGGAAGTGGAGATGTGATGAGTTGATTTTTTTTTTTTTTTTTTTTTTTTTTTAGGTAAATATAATAGCCATGCGGGCGGGTACATAGATAATGGCCTAGGATGCTCTTTATTGTATATAAATCAGATGATCAGTCTGCTGAATAGAAATATGGTGAGTACGGCCCAGATAAAGCGAAGAGAAGAAAACCAGAGAGCAAACTCTATGCGATTTTTCTCAGTTGAAAAGGTTCTATCAGCGGAAAGGCCATATGGATAGATGGCCCTTGGTGGCGCGTATGGACTGAAGTACGAAAGAGCTTAAGATGACACATCCGATATATCAATAATGCGTTCACCAAGTCGAACTCGAGGATTCGTTGACTGTTTCCACTTCGGAGCGTTTGCTTGTATCAAAGCGATAATGGAAATTCTTCGACTACGGAGATTTCAACTGGGTAATATGGTTGCGCATGGGATGACAAACGTGTCAATTAGTTAGTTAGCTAGACTCTAGATTACTAGATTTGAAAAAAAAAGTAAGAAAACAAAAGGAGGATTCCTGCCCGTGGGCCCTTCAAGCTACAATCATAGCCAAAGCACCAGATGGCAACAAACGAAATACGTTCTAATTCGACAGCATTAGTATAGGCGGGCCATTTTGGAGCTCCTGTGTTTTTGCTAAGCGCAGCAGGAGCGGCAACATCCATGGCCATTTTTATGAGTGAATCGGCGATATTTCCCTTCATGCCTCAAGCTCAACGAGGAGATGGTAAGAGAGTTCGCGGGAGGTTATGTGGAATGGAACTGCCTCGCCAGCCGTACGGATCGCTTCGGTGAATCGAGAGCCAGATTAAGGTAGCATGTAGGGGAATGACAACATCTTCCACTGTTGAAATCTTGATGCAGGCAGACAGTTGAATGTGGTGCCGGAAAGGCACATCGTGGTGCAATCCGGGGCTGGAAAAACAGCTCGGTGTGGTCCTAATCTTGCACCATGCCATGATGCAATAGTTCATTGTGATGCAATTGATGGTGGTTGGGCACCGCAAGTAAGTTAAACTTCTGGCCAAAGCTCCTTCTTTAAATACACTCCATGTTTCACCGCTGCCGAGGCCCAAGCCGCTAGTCCTGAAACGATGGAACCGGCCCGTGTCACGGGACTTAGCGGCTCTTCCTCATTCGTCACCTTTGTCTCCTGAACTCCTGAACAACATTCAAATCTCCTTTTCAATATTATTATCACAGCGAGCTGATATTTGTTTTCGTTCGTTTTTTTGTTTTGATTGTTTGTCTCTGTAATTGTTCTATGTGTGAGGTGTTTGGCTTGAGGTAATGTCATTCTTTGTTTACTACTCTTACCTCTACATCTACATCCTCGATTTTAAGAAACCGGGAAACGGCCATGGACGAGGCCTCGACTACCACGGCTCCCGACTTACCATACCACGCTCCCAATGACGAATCCGGAGAAAACACCCGACTGGAAAAAAGGGCATCTCTCCCTGTACGTCCTAATGTCGCTGCTCGTCACTCAAAGCGCCTGACTTTAAATTTCCCAATTACCGTTTCACAGTCCATTGGGCACTCCCAAACACAACCCGATCAATTATCCCCTGCCTCGAGTTCCATGTGCTCGGCGACCCAGCCTTCCCACGTTATTGCCTCCCCTAACGACTCATCTACGTCAACTCCAACGCTGTTCTCGGAGACAAACAACGATGATTATGGCTTTCTTACCACTTTGGCAGCCCAGGAGCGAAAAGTGCTTGAACTAAAAGAAGAACTACAAAAGGCGGAGGCAGAGCTGGTGACACTCAAACGCCAATGGGCTCTGGTGGAGAAAGACAGAAAACGAATCGACATATACCACCACGTGGAGCCCTTAAAACCCCTGAAACTTGCCGACTCGAATTCTCTTGATGTTTCAAATTCTCCCCAGACCGACAAGGCTACGACAGTGGTAACGAACCAGAATCATGCGAGAATGAGCCATGAGCTCAAGCGACAGAGCTGGAGAAACTCACAGTCTTCATCCCCTGGAGACTCCCAGCTTACTATGGTATCAGTGAAAGGCCGGACAGTTTTCCAAAGCTCCAAACACACTAGGACTCTTTCCTTACTCTCTCCCAGCACGAGCAATTCCGAATTCAAACCGTCGTTTCCCCAACCAAAAAACATAGATGGGCAAGACAAAGCTGCTAGTTCACGGCCATCGAGCTATCCGAGATCTGCAACATTACCCTCCGTCGACCGCTGCGATATTATAAGACCAACAAATGGTGGTAACTCTATCCCTACCACAGCGGAACAAAAAGCCCAGTGGCGCCGCACTTTGCCACCAATTGCTCAAGATGTTACTGCAGAGGCACTAATGAGAACCGGTCGACAGATGGCCTCAGATTTCAGGGAGGGCTTGTGGACGTTTATTGAAGATATCAGACAGGCGACAGTCGGAGAGGAGGGAATCAATGGCACAGAGTCCAGGTCAACAGCACACAATGCACAGTCTGGCCAACGGGGAATGTCAAAACGGGATGTTGGATCAGGGGCGTCGACAAGGACGGGAAGATCCACAACCCCGCGGGGCATAATGGCAGATTCGCATTCAGCATCCGGTAATGATTCAACATCAAAAGCTCAAGAGATATCCTTTTGGAGTGAATTCGGCATTGATACTCCTGACCAGAGGACAAAAAGCTCCCCCCAAGACGCCGAAAACCCCACCCCCGACGAAATGAGACAGCAGAAACAGCAGGAGCAAGATCCAGAAGACCCGAGCCTTCAGGACGTAGATGATAATTGGGATATGTGGGATACCCCCAACAAACCGAAGGCTTCGCACACCCCGTCTTCCAGTAGCTCAACGTTCCATTCCAACCGAGACTGTTCTCCTTCTACTGATTCCAGCAGTCCACGAACTAGTGCAAGGTCAGTCAACCAAACCATGATCCTACCTAACCTTGCCTAATTTACATTCCCCATCCTCCGCTGCCGTAAAACAAAAAACAAGAGAGGAGAATAAAAAAGAAATAATCTATACAAAAGTTAACTTCCTACCAGTTTCACAAACCCCACATCTCCGGCCTCTAAAGACGATCAAAGCACGCACACCAACAAGAAATCAGACAGCATCCCCTGGCCAGTACTCAGCAGTTTGCACCCATCCAAACTTACGCGAACAGCATCCCACCTGATGGCGGAGTGGGAGCGGAGTCTTACTCCACCAGAAGAGCGGCAAAAGTTGGCAGCAGAAACTAACAGCGATATCAATACCAGGGGAACGGAAAAATTTTAATGGTTGATGGTTAACGCGTCTCCTTTGTCTGTTTGGGTTTCGGTTTGCTATGTCACCCTGGTAACGACCAACCTGCCAATCTCCTTAATTTTCCGGCCGGGAAGCCCTCGTTACTCCGCAAAGTCACCTTGACTCTCAGTTTATGTAGCCCATAGTGGCTAACGTACATCCCGACGTTCTTTGCACAGTCTTGCGTATGAAATAACCATACGCACGAAGGTTCCTCTCCACCTTAACCTCTTTTCAGCAAATTAGAAAAAATTTTTTCTATAGATTATTCACGATCCCCTTTACATGAAACATACTATGCTGCGCAGAAACATGGGTCTAGGGGATGTGACCTTCCTTTATTTGTTATTATTTTCTGTATATATCCTCGGTCCACGGATCCGGATTTTCTCTTCACTATTTATTTTCATCTGCTGCCTTTGAGAATCCGCTGCGCTTCTCCTTTCCTTTCTTCATGCTCCCTGCCCTCCCCCCTTTTCTTTCTTCCTTGAATTGTATATCGCCATTGGCTATCTTGTGCCCAGGTCATATGTATATGTATGTTCGTATGAATCTCGACATTGGGCAATGTTGGTATATGACTTTTGACAAATATTTGCTATGTCTCTAAATACATGAGAGCGTCTACCCGGGGCCAGTTTTCCCCCTTGATGATCGTCATGATTATGGTGTAAACCGTTATATTTTAGGTTGCCTGATATAGATATTACATTCTTTCGCTTTCTTATATATAATGTATTAGTTATTGGCTACCGCAACGAGCTTGTATTGAATATTTTGCTTCAAATCACAGTTCGACTGTTAACATCACGTGATTAACCACTAGAGCAACCCGGAATTCTTCAAGGCTTGGCATCTGAACTTTTTTTTTTTTAGGAGCTCGATGGATATAACTATCTTAACTGCGCCTGGGTTCGGAAAAAGAAGAGAAATATACTATAGATATATTCCCTTTGCGATCCCTCCATATTCCACACATCTGGTACTTATATTATTATAAACCCCCCAATCGCAGCCGTTCCTCATTCCAGCTATTCCGCGAGGAAGCTACATACAGCGACAAAAACACAAGAAGGAAAAGCAAGAAATCCGAGGAACCCACCTGTCTCGTGCCCTGAAACTCTCTACCCAAGGATACTACCTGCGCGCTGCTACCAAAATATTCGATACGCCTGCCACGGTGGGAGGACACCTCAGTCCGAACCCGGTACATATACACAGATAGGCCACGCAAGATGAGTTTCCCAGGCCTCGGCGGGGGAACCTCCGCAGCTGCGTCATCAGTGGCAGCAGGGATGGGAATTGGAGGAGCCAGTACAGCGGGAATGAGTGATCAGGAGGCGGCGATGGTGAAGACTGTGAGTGGCGAACCACCGTGTCCCTCCGTTTGCGCCTGGGTTACCTTACTTTGGCCCTTGTGTTGGCTGGTTGCTCTACGGCAGATGTAACGTGGAACGCTACTAACTGAGTGAGTGGTTATGATATGAATAGATCCAAGCAGCAATGGAATCCTGTCCCGTCAAATCCGTCATGGCGGGCGGAATGGGCTTCGCGCTCGGGGGTGCCTTTGGTTTATTCATGAGCAGTGTACGTCATACCCACCCCTATCTATACCGACCTTACTCCATACCACAAGAGACCGCATATCTATCCAATCCATTCTCCTATATACACCCCCTAAAAGAGAAGAAGGAACCGTCCGCCCACTAACCAAACCGCGCAAATCCCCGTCTCAACCCCAACAGATGTCCTACGACACTCCCTTGACCCCTCAAGGCCGTGAACTCTCATCGCTCCCCGTCCGCGAACAGCTCCGCCGCGGCTTCAAAGACATGGGCAGCCGCTCGTACAGCTCCGCAAAGAATTTTGCCCTTGTTGGCGCCATGTTCAGCGGGACGGAATGCTGCATTGAAGGGTTGCGTGCGAAGAATGACCTGGCGAATGGCATTGCGGCCGGGTGTATTACGGGGGGAGTATTAGGGGCCAAAGCAGGCCCTCAGGCGGCGATGTTGGGGTGTGCTGGGTTCGCGGCGTTCAGTGCGGCGATTGATGCGTGGATGAGGCAGCCGTCGGATTGAGGGAAGAGGCGGGTATGCAGGGGAGACATTGATATTTCATTTATTTTCGTTCTCTCTTTCGGGCGTTTTGTTTGGGCGGGATATAGAGATACGGCTTTTTTTTCCTTCTCTTGCTTTGCGTTGATAGATAATTTTTGCTGGCTACTGGTGGGCGCATTTACTGGCGTTCTTTTTTAGTTTGCTTTTCCGCGATTTTTGGTAGGATTTCCTGGGTCCATGGTTCTTGAATGATCGGGGGAACCTTGGAAAGATGGAGAGATCCCGAGATCCAGTTTGTGGCACTGACATGAGAAAGATCTCGACTCCCAGATATTGATGGATGTCCGGAGATGGAGATGGAGGAAGGTGGCTTCTAGCTGTATCTACGTACGCGTGTATGATAGGAGAGTCGAACGATTCGCAAAATACAAGAGAGGAAGCATATTGGAACATCGAGCAATGAATGACCTTTAATGATAGTTCACTACGCTAATGGACATGCGTCCAAATGGTAATAATTGTCTCAGGCTCATCCAAGGGTTCTGGGCATCGTGCTACCGGAGGAGAGCAGGTGCACAGTGTGAGGGGCAACAGCAGCCTCCGCCCATAACCGGGCAATCCGACCTAGTTATGGGTCACGCTGAACCTCACCAACAACCAATGCCCGCTGGAAATTGTGGAAAGTGTGGAAATTGCATTGCCTTAGCAAAGTCCTGAGGTTTTCGGCCGAAATCGCCACCTGCAGGGCTCATACGCTGGTTGTTTGCCGTTGGTTGGTGCAGTTGAGAGCGACCATTAAAACCCCCAAGTTTCCAAGTTGCATGCTGCGAGAAGGGCAACGAAAACAAGAGAGGGTGGAAGGCATAGCAAATGCAAAAAAAAATACGATCATCTCGCAACGATGATTTCAGTGAGTAGACAGCTCTGACTTGATTTGACCCTTGGTTGCGGGTGGGCCTTTGTACCGAACAACACCGCAGCAGCACGGACATCCTCAGCCCTATCAAGCCCGAGCTCTTCTTCTAACAGCCATCTAGAAGCTCGATCCTGAACCTGTGCGTCCCTTGAACCGGGAAGCTCCACTGCACGAGCTGGTGTCGAGGTAAGGGCTTCCTTGCGCTCTGTGCCCTTATGTTTGCCTTGGGGTTCCGTTGCCCTGCTAGCCCCGATTGCGTGCTTTGTGTGGCGCATCACCTCACTCGCTACGAGGTATCAGCTACATGGGCATTGCGCATGCTGCACGTATATACTCAAGCCAGCTAACAACTGCTCGTTGACATGATCAACCACTTAGCTTCATCACCCAGGCCCCGGATGCCTATAACCGCAACCACAGTGCCATCCCGGAGATCGACGCGGCCACCCATGTTGTCTCTGTTGGTGGAGACGTCCCCAACCCGCTCCAGCTATCCATTGAGCAACTGCGCCATGACTTCCCGCAGCACGAGGTATTGGCGGCCCTGCAGTGTGCTGGGAACCGCCGCCATACCATGCGAACCAAACTCAAAGAGGTGGTGGGGCTGGATTGGATGGATGGCGCCGTTATGAATTGCACCTGGCGGGGGCCTAGGTTACGCGATATTCTGATCAAGGCTGGTGTGAAGGGGTGTAATAATTATAATGATGATCACGAAACGGATGCAATGGCCAGTGGAGCGGTTAATGGGACTTCTAATGGCCACACTGCTGCAGGTGAGAAGGGGCCGCAGATGCATGTTGCCTTTACCTGCGACCAGCTGCGTTGCCAGGATGACAGCAACTATGGCGTCAGCATTGAGTTGTGGAGGGCCATGGCTGTTGATAGGGAGGTGATTCTAGCCCTGGAGGTAAGAAATTCTTTCTCAAATTCTCTAAATATCATATAATGTAATTTGAACAAACTAATCACAACCCCCTTAGATGAACAACAAGCCCCTCCAACCCGCCTACGGCTACCCCGTCCGCGTTGTTGTTCCCGGTGTCGCCGGTGCACGCTGGGTAAAATGGCTCGACACCATCTCTGTCGTCCCCAATGAATCACCCAACTTCTACCAGCAGCACGATTACAAGATCTTGCCCCCCGAAGCCCTCACCTGGGAAATCGCGGAGGAGTACTGGCCCAAGGTGCCCGCCATGCAATGCATGCCCGTCAACTCCGTCGTCGCCGTGCCTAATGACGACTCGACGATATACCTTCCGCCATCAGGGGAGCTGGAAATTAAAGGCTTTGCGGTCCCCTTTGGCGCGGACGGGCCTGTGACACGTGTAGAGGTTTCGGTCGATGGGGGGAAGACGTGGGTCGATGCCGAGTTGGATTATGGGCCGCATGAGTCAAATAAGTCGAAGAATAAATGGGCTTGGGTGCTGTGGCGGGCCGCAGTGAAGGTGGAGAAAGGACGCAATAAAACGATTTACAGTCGCGCAACGGATGCGGGAGGGAATACACAACAAGAGATGTCGCCGTGGAATTTGCGCGGGGTGGGGTACAATGGGTATGGCGCGTCGTGGAACGTCTCTGTGGTTTGAGAGTTTATGCTTGCGATTCCCCCCCCCCCCCCCCTCCCTTGCTTATGACCATGATAGTTGTAGTTGCTTGGCGTGTATCGGATGATGTTTATGGGTTTATATTTAGACTTGCGCGCTCTCGCCTCCCGCTTTCGATATGACCTTCGACAGGCGTTTCTCCACGATTTTCATTTCTTTTTCCTATAATTGACGATACTGGCTCATTCATTTCACAGACCTGGGACTAGAGAGAGTTGCTTCACTTTGCTCGGGAATAGTTTGCGGTGCAAGTCAAAGAATATACATTATTCATTAACATTTCATGTTCCGGCTGCATTACGGTCTATTCAGTCACACCTCGTTTGGATGGTGTCTGGACGGATCATACCATATTCACACGCTCATTTTGATTCTCTCTATATCTCTTCCCGTTCCCCGTTCGCCACAAAAAGCCTTCTAGTAAGGGAATGTTTCCTGAATAAATTCCCTTCCTCAAACGTGGTAGTTGACGTCAGGCTTGCAACCATCACCGAATTCGCTTGTTACCTGCCTATGCTCGTTTCATCATATCGATATCGGAGGCTAAGTAGTGATATGGGAAGTAATTCAATCCCAGCACTAGGACGTCGCAATGTGAGTGACTGCGAATCCTGGATGGAGTGGCGTGGAGCGGTGACTTGACCAGAGACGCGGTGATCGCAAGATCGTCCTATGGAGGTATATATACGGCGCCCATATCTCCCCTCGGTTCGCTTCTCTCTCTTCTCGGAGTTCTTGTCATTTATACCTTCGTTATTCTTAAATTGAGAAGAGGGGTGGGAGATATTTACCCATCCTCCCGGTCCTCCCGCCTTACGTCTATCTATTTGCCTACTTAGGTATCGAATAACTATCCCCCTAGGTGTTCCCGATCCTAGTGCAGTCTTCCTAGAAATATTTGAACGCGTTATTCTGCAATAAGAACGGGAAGTGGTCTTATATGCCAGAAATAATCACGGCTTAAACCAGTTTCGGCGAAACCAACCGGATATTTTTCCATCGAGCTTCAGAGACGAAGACGCGATGGAGATTGTGCAAAGGCGGCTAGCAAGGTCCTGATGATGAAATACGATGCAATCATTCAGACTGGCATGGAGACTCGAAGACGTGTGGCTGAATACTGGCTACACCGTGAATGCCATTCTGGAAAAGAATATTACAGTTCCTTTCCTATAAAGAAGAGATGAAAACAAGAGCGGGCGCCAATATGGAAATATATCCACTTATTCCCCTTAAAATGCTGCTTGAAGGCTATTTCTGGGTGGCGTTGAGCGAGAACAGTGCCGTCTCTATACCTGAATATTTAACGTCCCTCCCCGCTACGGCTAGATGAAATCTGCTGGAGAATTAATTGAAAACAATAATAACATCGATATGGGCCGTAACCTCTTGGATTTGAGGTTATCTGCAACAACCGTTTTACATCCTGAAGGACTCTATCTACCCTTCGCTATCTACAGGAGGGGACAGTTTTGCAAATGCATCTACTGGAAAAAAGATGATTGAATATAAAAAGCTCTCCCCTCACATCTGCTTTATGAAGGGCTTGATATTACAATTCGTGGTTGAAAGCACTTAATATTTATTAACTCCGTTTGGCGCCCTGCCAAATGATACATACAAGCTAGATTTTCCGATCTTCGTTTGGCGTATATAGCAGGCGTCAAACGTCTTCCCAATTCACGGCCTTTATTCGCTCCGTTCAGTCTCCAGATCTTGGTTGATCCAATCTGCGTTGTCTCGCGCGGAAATCTTGGAAAGGTCTGGGTTGTCATCTGCCGATTTTGGCGGAAGTGGACATTCTTGACCAAACAAAACATTTAGTGAAGCAATGGATCCGCAGAGATGTATTTGCGGTAAATGCAAACAGTCATTATCTCCTTGTTGTTCTTCCACGCGTTACACAGAAGATGCTTGGTTCCGGTGTGGGATGGACGTGATTGACTGGGCTGCCAGTCAGATGAATCTCCCGTTCCGCGAGCTGGCGAGCAGCTGGTGGCTTCGATACTTCATACTCGAGGGTGAGATTTCACAAGGGAGTGAACATTTTCTATGCCATACAACTCCCATTCCAGAAATACTTCAATTCGCGCCTTTAGTGAGTGATATAGGTATGCTGATAGTTATACTGGGTGCCCGATTCGCCACTGGTGAGGCGCATCATGCGCACTCGTGCTTTCGTTTTTTGTGGGGTGGCCGCTAGGGAAGATCTGGCGGGCTACAAAGAACGCCTTCGCCATTTGGTAAAGCGGCTTGATGCTCCCCAGCTTGCTCGGTTGTCTGCCTGCGGCAGGGTGAGGTTGAATGCCCTCTGGTCCCGCTGTCGGGCTGCTACCGTGCCTGCGAGGATGCAGGAAATGGAGGCAGTGGTCGTGCCTATGGCCGGGGCGGTGGTCGAGGAAGAGGAGGAGGTGATGGGGGAGGATTTCAGGATTCTTGGGGGGTGGAGTTCGGGGGGGTTCGGTCGGTCCTGCTAGGCCTATTGTGGAGGTTGCTGGCGCCGCAACGCCAGAGGTGTCGTTTGTCCAGCATCCTATCCACCATTTTCTCGCTGGATACAGGAAACAAGTCCTTTCTTCAGGTCACTGCAGACAAAATCAACAAAGCTCCCAGTGGGGACATTCTAATGGCAACATTTACTTACCCCTAGAGGCACTGATATAACTGTCGACTTTTTACACCCAGTTTTGGCAAATTATTGGAATCACCCTATCTGCCCACCCAATCAGATAGGCCCGAAGTTTGTTCTCGTCGCCCTCATAACACTTACATTATGGAGCTGTTGCAGAGCAACAGAACAACTCCAGGAAAGCGTGGATTCTATCATGTTCCGAGATTACAGGGAGGTAGGATGCGTGCAACAGATTCAACCACATGGATTCACATTGGCTGAGTCTGAGCCAAGGCTTACTAGCAATAAGTTGGATCCTCAGGAGAGCCGTTCGAGGACCCACGAATTCCCACTGTTTATAACCCGCCATCATCCCCCTTGCTATCGCTCTCTTTCGGTTTCCTGTTCTCCGTTATTGAGTCGCATTTGTTATTCCAGCCCCAAGGACGTTACTATTCCCAGAATGGATGCGTGTGTTGAGTGGATGTGCCACGATCCCCAGTCGCTAAGAGGAATTGAAATTATGCTGCATGGAGGTGCTTGCGAATTCCCCTGGATATCAAAAGAGCACTTCACGCATGCATTACCATTTATTTAGCCCGCAGAAATGTGGCATTCTCCTCTGCCTCATTCATGAAGATAAAGATTATCATGCAGGGAAGATGAAGAAACTGAAACTGATCATATACAAGAGGTCTTGTTCTGTACGACCCCACTGCCGCTCAGTGAAACCTGGCCCAGGCTGGATTGATTGACTTATACTCCCCAGCTGCTAGACAACAAGATGGATGGCAGGAATGGCCAGAATGTGGCACTATATATGCCAATGACATGAAACTATTATGATCGGATTCAAAACCCTGGCATATTCCTGTTAAATAGATGCCGTTCGATGGATACGACACTGGAACTGTTGGAGTTGTCTTCAAAACGCCGCTACGATACATCTGTTTTCCCCGGCTCTGATTAGGCCATTCCCTATGATACAAGCAAGCGGATTTGGAGCCTTCAGCTCCAGAATAAGATGTTGTATTGCCCCTGGACTACACTTCATGCTTCGTGCTTCTATTTGGCTAGTTGCAGTGAGGTACATGTACATGTGGCAGGAGAGCTGATGCAGCGTGAAACGTTTATGGTCGAAGACGTTTCAAAGGCGTATACCGGTTCAGCTGCAATTCTCAGCTACTTGCGGCCAATCCTTCTTCGAGAGCTTTACTCACCTAAGAGACCCTACGACCGTCTTGCAGTCTTCCGCACTAAGACCTGGACCCCAGAGACTGCTAATGACTTTTGGATTGAGATTTTCGAACACTTAGACTCCAATAACGATCGCAAAGGAGCTGACAAAACCTCTTTCGAAGATGAGGTTGGCTTGACAATTCTCCCAGGGGATACCTTTACCTTCCTCGAACTACTCGATCACTGGAACAGACAAGGGTGGAACTTTGAAGAAGTTAGTTTAGGGGCGGCAATTCTGGAGTGGGCGGTCTATAAGTATTTAGTATGATTTTCCGGCACGGACTCTGTCGGTCTTTCGAAAATGAGAAACATGAATGGGTTGCAGTTGGGGGCTTCTCAAACGTTTGAATGACACCGCCAGCCTCCGAAATATATTGCTTCATTTTGATCATGTTGTGCTATTAAACGAATACAACAAGAGCGACACTTCGAACGCCGTCCGCAGGTGGATCAGCTAAGCACGCAGAAAATCCATGCTGAGTTATTTAACTTTCTCCACCTAATATTCATATGTATGGAAGGTAAGCTGCTGTAACTCCATGAGAGGCCAGCTATCCGGATCCTTCTTCCGCTGGTCTGTGATAATCGCCGGAACAGCTCTATAGGATACTCCCAGCATTTCTCGTAGCAAAAACTACGAAGGAATATCATTTAACTTGTTTGTTCTCATAAGGAACCCATATCACCTAGGGAAATAATAAATATCATTCATGAATCACCACGCTGGACAGGGGTTAATCGCGCCTGGGATAATCTACAGCTACCACGAATAGGCTCTGGAGAGCGCCTGCACATCAATTCAACTGGCAGCCTAACTGAAAAATTCAACCTCGTCAAAAATAAGCATGTTGGGTTTGAAAAAAATATTTGCACATGGCTGGCCAACCTTAGCTACTCATATTCCGTGTCACAACATTTTCAGTTGGAAGCCGCATGGTTTTGATTTTATTGTGTACAGAAGTGAAAATCGAATATTGAGATTTTTATTTACTCGCGCGTGTGATTCCGTCTGGGAATCGTGAAGACAGCGAAGTCAGGCATGGGTCTTTCTAGTATCTTGGACTATCCTTTGCCAAAGGCATTCCACTTTCCTAGACTGCAAGTCCAGGGATAGACAGTCCTCTCACTCAATGAATCCAGATCTTCTCTGGATAAGATTGGCTACTCCTGGATACACAACTTCTGCACAAATCTTTAGCTTCACGAAAGTCAGAGTTTGCTCTCTCAATTGTCATAGATAGTTATCCATTTGACACTAAGCTGAAGAAAATATCGACTGTGGGCTTTCTCCAGCGCCGCACTCCCCCCTCCCCTTGCGAGGTGTTATGTGAAACTAGGCATTGAGGACGATTTCGAATTGATGCAATTCTTATCCCTCCGCGCCAGCAGTAATCAACTCTATCTGGCACCCAGGTCAATTCTTATATGACTTGGTTTTGCTGGTCAATTCCCCACTAACTGTGACGGGTCACAAAAATATAGCAGAAAGAGACGGCCTAAAAACTTTCCATCCACTTAGACTTTGAGTAAGTAGCTCCCTTCCTTTTTATTCCTTATCGCGCCTGTAAAACAGGTGGTTCTTGTGATTCCCGGGCCGCATGGCCTCCGGGAGTTGTGAGAATGGGGTTACCAGGAGGCCCAAATTGGGGTTTGAATGATATGTATGTGTCGCTGAGGAGCTCAGATCCGAGGATCCACAGTTGATATGACAGGGGTTTCCCGGAGGATCGCCCTTGCTCGAGGAGTTGGAGAATAGAGTGTGAGTTTGGAGAGAGTTTCAAAGGGGCTGTCTACGCAAGAGTGCTTTATTGAAGCCCGCCAGGATAATGAACACTATCATTCGCACCCTCTTCTGCGTCCCATGGGATAGCATCAGGTCGTCGTAGTTCCTGTCGTGCGAGTCGTGCTCGACAAGTCGAAAAACTCTTGACTACCAATAACATCAGCGAGGATACCAAGTCTACACCAAGAGACCGTAAGTACCGGTGAAGGATACTAATAACGATACCAAGGGAGAAAGCTACAATGGGGATCGCGGTTTAAATGCATGCAATGCTACAGTGCTTTTTGGTATCCCAGACTTGCTACCCATTCTCCATGTCGATCTCCAAGCCAACCCAAAAAATTCCTTGCATGCGTTCATCTTATGCCTGTCTCCAAGCTTTTCTGTCTAAATTTATTCCTTATTTATTTCCAGGAGCATCATCTTCAAGGGAATTGCTTTTACAGAGGGGGTTACTGTAGGTTCTTCATCCGGCTCCGCTCCTCTCGTTTGCTTCTCCCGTGGCCCATCCTCCTTAGCTTAATGGGTAGTTAAGGAGAGAACTGAACGCAGGCACTTGAATTGAAGCTGAACAAGATAGGCAAGAAAATCCCCCCTAAAAATACACCAATGCTCAGGCAACAATCCACTCCTTTCACACCATAGATTTCTTATTCCCGCTTGAGTTCGGACCCTATGTACCGTACAGAGTGCAGATAATTTGAATAAGGCTAGAAGCTGAAATTTCAATTTCTATTGTATTCACCCTGTCAGACAAGGATGTTGCGGTTAGGAAGAAGAATAATAATAATAATTGTATTCCTGTCAACTCCTTATACTAACTACCAGCGAAGAAGAGCTTCAGCCCGCTACACCACATTTCAATACACAGAAGTTGTTGTTAAACTAGATATGCACTTTTACAACTACACTACAAGGAGAATTCCCCTAAAATTAGCAGGCTTTAAGGGAATCTATTTGATTAGGAACCTAACGTGATTCGTAGGATTATTTTTTGGGATCATCCCCTAACGAACACCACTAGTGCACTCTGCACATATTAGTTACTATTATGCCCTGGTCTGCCCAATGGGATGGGATGGGATGGATGAGTGTTTGGTTGGAATGAGCTGCCTACGGCAGCCTATAGTGACAAATGTGTCAAATGGGTTTTTTATACTAGTGTTACAATGTACACACACCTATCATATTCATTCTATTTGTAATTGAATAGAGCTTATTGATTATTAGAAAGCAATGCACTGCTAGATATCATCTGCAATATATATCATCACTGTGATAAGATAGCACTGATAGTCACTAGATTATCCACAGTGAAAAGCCAATATAACCATTTGTTAAATGGTTGTGCTTATAGTGATATATATACCCATGGGTGTGGTGGTGTGGCCCGGCCCACAGTGGGCATGACCACTGAACCCACCACTGATACACTGTGACCGCCAGCTGTAGCATAGTGGGGAACCACATCACTAGATATTATCACTAGATACCATCACTAGATACCATCGCTAGATACCATCACTAGATATCATCGCTAGATATCATCACTAGATATAGATATCATCGCGAGATATCATCATGAATATCATCACTAAATATAATAAGCTAGTACTATGATAACTAGATTATTCATAGCAAAAAGTCAACATAATCATTTGTTGAATCATTGTGCTCATAGTGATATATATATATATATATATATATATATATATACATCCTGGCCCACAGTGGATGTGGCCACTGAACCCATTATCTATACACTACAACCACCAGCCCATAGTGTGGAAACCACAGTATATATATATACTAGCAGTGATATCTCACGATGATATCTAGCGATGGTATCTAGTGATAATATCTAGCGATGATATCTAGCGATGATATCTAGCGATGATATCTAGCGATGATATCTAGCGATGATATCTAGCGATGATATCTAGCGATGATATCTAGCGATGATATCTAGCGATGATATCTAGCGATGATATCTTGCGATGGTATCTAGCGATGGTATCTAGCGATGGTATCTAGCAATGGTATCTAGCGATGGTATCTAGCGATGGTATCTAGCAATGATATCTAGTGATGATATCTAGATATCTAGCGATAATATCTACAATGACATAAATTCACTGTTTTAAAATGTGTTTATAGCATTCAAGGTGCATTGCTTTCTAGTATAAATTTCTATCAATGAGTGTCTGTAAGTGGAATTAAGTAATTACAGTGGAAAACATCAAAAAAACCCATTTGACACATTTGTCACTATAGGCTGCCGTGCTGCCCTCTTGTTACCGTTTACGGTTTGCCACTAAAGTAAGCTGCTGTGTGGCTTGGGTCTGAGACTACTAGTGCCGGTGACGTTTTCCATCGATACCTAAACGGTGACTCTCGAGAGAACACGGTAAACTCGTTGTTAGATTATATATAGTGCGATTCCTCGAATTTCCATCCCCCTCTTCTCCTCTCGGAATACACAGAGTCCAGACATCGAGGTACACTGGAGATCGAGAAAGCTCTCTCAATCTCTGCTAGCCATACACAAAACCTAGCAACCACAATCCACAAGATCCGGAATTCCTAGCCATGACAACAGCAGTAGTGTTCGGCTGCACTGGAGCCGTGGGCTCTCAAATCCTCGCGACAATCCTCTCCACGGATACATTCTCAGCCGTCAAGACTATCTCAAGGAGGCTCCCGAATGCTCAGTCTCCGAAGCTCCAGGCCATCGAAGAAGGCGACAGCTCAAAATGGGCCAGCATGCTCCCTTCCCTCTCCCCCAAGCCGTCAGTGTTCTTCAATGCAATCGGTACCACTAGAGTGGCAGCCGGCGGAATCCAGAATCAGTGGAAGATCGACCATGACCTGTGCATAGAGAACGCGAAGGCAGCCAAGGCGGCCGGGGCGACGACGTACGTGTACATCTCCAGCGCCGGGACCAGAGGCTTCCCAACTCGCTACCTGCCCTATTCGAAAATGAAGAATGGCGTTGAGGATGCCATCCGGGACCTCGATTTCGAACACGCCATCATCGTGAAGCCTGGAACGATCATCCACAGGGAGCAGAGCAAGGTTCTCTTCTTTGAGCGCGCCGTTGAATGCGTCAGTATGTTTGGGCAGGGCCTCCAGGATATGATAGGTATGGCTTATGACCCCCTTCCCACCAGATAAATTTCTTTGAATGGTTTTTTGTGATTCTGGGATATTCTTGTATGCTGATAAACCTACAGGCCAGGATCAAGCCATAATCGGTAGAGCAGCTGTGGCAGCCGCTCGGATGGCTGAAGAGGGCAAAGCACCGTCAAAATTCTGGGTTGTGAACATGTCTGATATCGTCAAGTATGGCAGGGACGAGTGGAAGGAATAAAATCACTTGGTGGAGACCATAGGCTGCGGCGCATTGATCATATCGCACTGAGACATACTTAAATATTTTTCAAACAAACAGATAATATGAAAAAAAAAAATTGTTCTACATATTTGAGCGCAAATAATAAAGAAGTGAAGATTAAGATGGAGAAGGTAGAGCAATTTTAAGCTGAGCTCGATTTTTTTTTTTTTTTTTTTTTTTCCCTTCGAAATTTTTCTCCACCTGCTTTCAAGCAACAGGTTAAATCCCATACGTGCCGCCTCATAATCGGCATGTCGAATTTCAGAGCCCTCACTGCTTTCAATTATCACAGGGTTTACGCCCTCTCCGTCATCCAGACCATCACTATGAGGTTCAGCTGCACCATTGAGCGTCATGAGGCGCTGCAACACGTACTGGACGTCCATCAGCCTTATGTCGGGTAATGACATATTATCCAGCTCAGGCGTTTCAAGAATCACTCCATCACTCCATCCCCAGAGCGAAGCCGCTGTCCAGTGATGGATTGGACAAGTTTAGGTGTCTGAGCAGTTCTACCAGATTATCGTCAATATATGCCTGTTCTCGAAGTGATCTTAACGTGGGGAGCCAAAAGAATCAACTTATTGTCATCACCCCACAACTTTGCTGATTGGAGGGTAAGGTAAATTAGATTTGAGAACACCTCACAAACAACTCCACACGACTGCGGGTAGAGCACCCCGAGACGTCGTCTAGCTGGCAGAGAAGCAATTGACGCATCTCCATGTTTATCTCCACGTTGGGACCAGTATCCGCAAGGGATAAACTCATCGTGCCAAACAGTGTGACAGGCAGTGTGACAGGTGGTATTAAAAGAACAATGCCAAGTAAAAGAAATAACACGATCACCGTCTTCTCATGAGCAACGTGCGTTTGAATGCATGAATAAGATGCCAGTTGAAGTTATGTAGCGTTCGCATAGCCTGTGGACTGTTCATATGATTTCTACGTTTCTTATAAATAGTTATGCCAACAGTCTAAACCAACAAAGTTAATGTATACATGAAATAAATAATGAATAAATCATTCCAAGACAATGTACTTCTCTAAATGCTTTGGTATCGCTTCACGTAGGTTCTTGCTCTGTAGCCACTTGTTAGAGAATAGGCGATCGGCATATCTGTAAGCGCCATCACATAATACGGTAACGACGGTGTGGCCCTTGCCCAACTTTTCAGCAACTTCCTTGGCCGCAACGACGTTGAGTGCCGAACTGGCGCCAAGATAGAGACCCTCCTCATCCAGACATCGGTAGACCATCTCGATGCTCTTTTCGTCACTGATGCTCAAAGCTCCATCTACTAGGTCAATATCCGGTTGCAGATTGTCCGTAACACGACCCTGGCCAATTCCTTCGGTTATACTACTCCCCGTCCTTTCAATAAGCTTTCCGCCGCTTGATATAAAATTGTACAGCACACTTCCTGGTGGATCTGCGAGGAAGCTCTTAACACGCCCGTCGCTGACGGTCTTCAGATATCTCGTAACGCCAGCGAGAGTGCCACCAGTGCCAGTTGCGCAGGTAAAAGCGTCAACTTTGCATCCAGTTTGTGCCCATATTTCTGGGCCTGTGGTCTCAATATGTGCGCGGCGGTTGGCTGTATTATCAAACTGGTTTGTCCAGACAGCGTTGTCCAGAGACTCGGCATGTCTTCTGGCTTGATGGTTATAGTTTTGTGGGTTTTCGAAGGCAACAGCGGGAACCGGGTACACCTCTGCACCTAGAAGTCGTAGGAGATCGATCTTGCCCTGAGACTGCGTGTTGGGCATATATATGATGAGTTTGTAGCCCTTTGATCGGCACACATGGGCAAGGCCGATTCCAGTATTTCCGGCTGTGCCTTCAACAACCGTTCCACCAGGTTTTAGAAGCCCTCGCTCCTCCGCGTCCTTGACAACATATAGTGCCGCGCGATCCTTGACGCTGCTCCCGGGTTTTGGAATTCCGCTTTGCCAAGAACTTCGCAACCAGTCTCCGCTGAGAGCCGGTTCAATCGTATGAGTGGTGTATTTCCAATTGCTGTCAAAAGAGTCAGTAAATTGAGGCTGTGGTTTGACATAAGTGAAAGGTTAGAAAATAGCTAGGGGTGAGGAGTTACCTCCGGTGAGGCCCTTAACGACACCTTGGGCCTTCGAAACCTGGATGCCGTAAGCGTTTTTGGACTCAATATGCGCAATACTCTGCGTTGCCCTGCAAGCTGTGGTGGAAAAGAGTCTGACACTGCTGCGTAACATGATTGACGGGTAAATTGACGGGCTAATCTGATCACAGAATGAGTCAAGATCAATTACATAGCCAGAGCTTCAAGCTGGAGATGGCCATGTTCGATTGCGTGATTACTGAGTGCATGGTCACGTGTCACTCATATCAACTGCTGAGTTGATCCTGGTTTCACCAGCTTAGTTAGTCAGGCCGGGAAGGACGATAATGTAATAATTCTGAGTATGAGAAATGGGAAACAGGCGAGATGATCTTATGTGACTTTCAGCAAAGTACTCTGTATTATGGAAGGATAGATCTTGTCACCGCCTCGACTTTCCAAGGTTATCTTTTATGCCAAGTATATACACGTGATAAAGGAGCCCTTATCTTAACGCGATCGATGTGCATTAGCTTTGTTTACGCTTCCCAAAGGGGCAATTCGACGTCAACGTAAACAACGTCGGAGAAGATGAGCAAGCAGCAACTCCACGACAGCATCCGATCCCGACATAGGACAATTGTGTTGGTTTAATCCTGAATAACCTATTGCTTTCTCTTGTTATTGATATATATCTTATTGTTCATCTGATTCCGTTTTCCCACAAAAGCAGCTGTGGCCTGTCACCATCGGATACAAATGCCCCCACCTCCCTCTGGGGATAAATGAAAACGACATTGACAATTGATCGCGCTTCGGTATATCCAACATGCCATCTCGAGTTTCTGCTCGGACCTCGTCAGCAACCGCTGTCCGCAAGTCGTCTGCCCCACCCGCTGAAAAGAACGCGCCGACTGTATTCATCCCCGCGGAGCCCTCACTCCCGACCTCCTCCCCGCATCTCCGGAAAGCCATTATCGAGATTTTCTCAGATGCTCAACGTTCAACATCTGGTCACAGGAAGCTTGTCGTGCGGTTAAGGAAAATACAAGAAGGATGTTGTGGATTGCGACAGGAGAAGGCGAAAGGGAAGGGAAACAGAGCGCATGAAGAGTCCATAAACGATAGCTTCACTGACGGCGACGGAGTGGCGGAAAATGAGTTTAATATTGAGGTTTCCAGGTGCATACTGAGAGTTCTTGGAGTGAAAAAGGCAGAGGGAGCGGGCGATCGGGTCATCAAATTCCTTGGAACTTTCTTAAGAGTAGCTACCGAGAAAGGTAAGATGGTCGATGCATGCAACTCTGCTATGTTGGCTCTCCTAACGGATTATACAGATTTTGAGCTGTTCCTTCAGGGCGATCCAGATGAGACGCAGTCTCTACCGGAGACCCCTACCTCCAGGTTAATTTTCAACATCGTGTCAACAATGACTCCACTGCTAGCGGCCAAAGAAAGGATTGTTCGGTATCGTGTAACGCAGATCATTACTCACATTGTCAATTCGTTAGATTCAGTGGATGATGAGTTATATCGCCTCATCCGACAGGGTTTAGTCAAACGAATCAGAGATAAAGAACCCTCCGTTCGTGTCCAGGCCGTAATGGGGCTTGGGCGACTCGCCGGAAATGAAGACGAGGACGATGACTCGAACAAAAACGATGGAGCAGCAGCGCTCCTGGACAAGCTACTGGACGTCCTTCAAAATGACACTAGTGCTGAAGTGCGACGGACATTGCTTCTTAACCTTCCATTAACGCCAGCTACCTTGCCTTACCTCCTAGAACGGGCTCGAGACCTGGATGCATCCACCCGAAGAGCATTGTACTCACGTCTACTTCCGCAATTAGGCGACTTTAGACATCTGTCTTTGTCAATGAGAGAAAAGCTACTGCGATGGGGTATACGGGATCGCGATGATAATGTCAAGAAAGCGGCTGGTAGGTTATTCTACGAGCGTTGGATTGAGGATTGCGCCGGGAGGTCCGAAACGGGGGAGGATGGCGAACGACGCACGGACAAAACTGCGCCACCTAGCATGCCCGCGCTGGTGGAGCTTCTCGAACGGATAGACGTCGTGAACTCTGGAATCGAAGGTGGAATTGCTCATGAAGCAATGAAGAACTTCTGGGAAGGACGTCCTGACTACCGTGAAACAGTTGATTTCAATGAGCAATTTTGGGAATCTCTCACGCCGGAAACAGTGTTCATGGCTCGAAGCTTCAACCAGTTCTGCAAGGAAGAAGGTGATGGCAAATATGATAATTTAGCGGACGAAAAGATTCCTGAAGTTACTGCCTTGGCGTACTACCTCCATAAATACACGACTGCTCTCTTAGACAGGTTAAGTCGACCAGCAGGGGATGATCGTGCAGAAGAGGAAACTGTCGAATGTGAATTTGTTGTTGAACAACTCTTGCACATCTGTCTTACTCTTGATTATAGTGATGAAGTTGGCAGAAGAAAGATGTTTTCTCTTCTAAGAGAGACGTTGGCAGTTCCTAACTTGCCAGAGGAGGTAACAAAGCTTGTCGTGGAGGCTCTGCGAGCGGTTTGCGGCCCTGACGCCGCCGGTGAGAGCGAATTTTGTGGTGTCGTTCTCGAAGCTGTTGCAGAAGTCCATGATACCATCGTATCAGAGGATAGCTTTGTTTCAGCTAAGTCGGAACAAAGCGAGGAAAGTGGATCAAAATCTAAACGAAATCGATCTGAGACACCTGAGGATGAGGATGAAGAAGATGAGGGTGACAGTGAGGAGGTTCCCTTTAACAAAGAGGAGGCCAAAGCTAAGATCCTTCGCGAGATTATGGTGAACATGAAATGCCTCTATATCGCGCAATGTATGCTTCAGAATGTTGAAGGAAACTTGCAGGATAATATGCACCTAGTGACCATGCTGAACAACCTGGTGGTTCCAGCGGTCAGGAGCCATGAGGCCCCCATTAGAGAGCGTGGGCTTGAGTGCTTGGGGCTGTGTTGTCTGCTAGATAAGGTAGGTGAATTGAAAATCAATGTCATAATTCCTATGGTGATTGTCTCTGCTAACTGCTTCTCAGACACTCGCTGAAGAGAACATGAGTTTGTTCATCCATTGCTACACGAAAGGCCACGAGGCTCTACAGGAAACAGCGATACGAATTCTTGCTGATATCCTCACAACTCATACTTCAATACTTCTGCCAGTCCAATCGCCAAATGAAAGCAATTCTGTGGTTCCTCCCCCATTCCAAAAGCCATTGCTCAGGGTGTTCGCCAAGTCATTGAAAGCCAGCTCCCCGCCAATTGTCCAAACGGCAGCTGTCACTTCATTGGCAAAACTGCTTCTTACTGGCACCTTATCGCCGTCCGGCCCTAATATCCCCTCATCGATCAAAGAGTTAAATGAGAACTCCATTGACACTCTCCTACAAGCTCTCGTTCTCTCATTCTTCAATCCCCGGACGCAGGATAACCTGGCTCTCAGGCAGGCACTTACCTACTTCCTCCCTGTCTACTGTCACTCTCGTCCTGCAAACGCTCAACATATGCGCAAAATCGCTGTATCGGTAGTGCACTCAGTTTTATCTGCAGCCGATGATTTCTACTCCTTAGAAGCCGATGAAGACAGCGACGGAGAGATCGATGACAGCGTAGGGGAAAAGGAAATCAAATCGCTCATGTCAAATGTTGTAGGCATGCTTGCGGAATGGACAGATGACCGGCGAATCGTTGGATTGGGTGGTGAAGCGCAACTGCCCGGGCTCTCTGTAGCTCCCAATGTCACCCCATTCCGTCCCAGCGACAGTCTCCACCTAGCCTTGATGCGGGATATTCTCCAACGCCTTCTCGGAGTTGGCTCCACAAGTGCTTCCACCAAAGAAGAGAAAAAACATCTACTCTCCTTGCTGGGCAAACTGCATGTTCCATCCCCACCTGCACCTCCAACAGCACCTTCGCGATCGGGGTCGCGCGTGCCCGATGGTGTAGATGATCATGAAAGTCTTGGCTCCAGCATGCGCTCCCATAACACCAACACTCAAGTTCAGTTCGCTTCCGATGATGATGGGGAGTTGCCACTGCTTGTGAAAGATCTGTTAGACCAGGCAATCTCCTCCGGTGTTGCGAGTGATGCGACGAGCAGAAATGCGCTAGTTAAGGCGAAGAACGCGGTCTTGAAGCTTGTCGCTGCGGTGGTAGCGGCATCCAAGACCAATGAGAAGATAAGAGATACAAGCCGTGCTGTTTCTGTGAGTAGTATTGCAAGTAACAGTAGCAGCGGCAGACGGGAGAGTGGGATCAGCCAAGCAACTAAACGAAGATCGAGGGAGGTTTCCGCCACCCCTTCAGCGGCTTCCATGGCATCCATGGCGTCTGTGGCTATCAAAAGGGAGCGGGGGAATGATGGGGAGAGCGTTTTAAGCGCTGTGCAGAGTGAGGCTGAGAGTGCGAGTGCGGATATGGATGGTAGTGGGACGGAAGCTGGGGAAGGAGATGATGGTGATGATACCGTCATTGCTACAAACCTTGGTGGTGGCGGGAGGAAACGGGAAAGCACTGCTGACACAGGGACGGATGTATTTACTGATGCCGAGGAGTAAGGATGGAGGACCTCATGATAATAGGTACAAGCTATTGTAATCCCGTTGTTTTTACTGGAATTCAAAACGAATTTGCCATTGGGATCAGGATTCTTCGTTGGATGGAGGAGTGAGGTTTTATACATATGGCTTTTGTGGTTTTTATTTCCTTGTCCTTCCCTCCTGTCTCCGTTGGTTTAAATTTTTGTTGACGTTGGTTCTGGTTTTTTGACTTTCATAATACCTATCTGGTTTACGCGGTATATATAACGAATGGGGACTTTTTTTTGCAATCTTATCGATCCATTGAAATTCTGAACCTCAGCTCGATATTGCGCCAGTTTATCCGCGGTGACATTTCTGTCTTGCTCTCAGTATATAGAGCCTTGGAGAGCAACCCCATTGATGGGTTTGGGGGTGTGGCAATCCATTTTTAAAATCTTGCAATTCTGAATATGTATATAGATAGATATATATATATATGTATAAATTCGACGTGAGTTCACACAGTAGCTACGGATCAATTCTAGAATCCAGTTTTATCTGCCGCCATGTTTATTCTCCATTGGGCGAAAGGGAGGGGTAGGTTCACGTGCATCTATTATTACCTTGTAAGAACCTTAATGAACGATTCAGACATTGGATATCAATTTCGCTACAGTAAGAGATGGGTATACGTAGAAACAGATAGTGGAAAGTGGTGGGGGGGGGGCAAGGAAAAAGAGGGAGAAGAGCGCAGGGTAGGATAATACAACTAGCTATTAAACAGTTTTGATTTGGCATCGTTCCGCGGAATAGGAAGAGCGGAGGGATGAGGTTTCGAAAAAGCCGGATTTGATGGTTGAGGAGAAAGGGGAAACTGAAATAAAATCATGAAGAGGAAGGTAGGGGAAAAAAAGGGGGAGTTTGATGTCGAGTTGAATGGGGGAAACAAGTGAGGGGCGAACGTGGTTCTAGTCAATGTTCTCTAGAGACAATTAGCGGAAGGGAAAATAAATGCGGGATAGAGAATTGTGGGGACGTAAAGGCTTAGGAAGGGAGAGGGAGGACATGCGTAGCACACAGACGCAGAAAAAAGATGTAGGTGAGCGCTCTAACTCACAGCAAACGAAAACGGAGGGATCAAGGGTTGTCATGAATATCAAGATAGATCATAAGGAGCGGTTAATCAATCACTCAAGCGAAATGTTGCAGGAGAGGAAGGATGGGGGGGAGTGAAGTATTTATATAGTTCATCAAAAGAAGATATGGATGATATAGGAAAAAATATGGAGGGAAAAAAAAACACCAAACCACGCTCCTCACTCTAGAAGTTTCCACCTGCCAGTGTTTTTTTGTTTGCTTTCCCCATATTTGAAAAAAAAAAAAAAAAAAAGGTGCAAAGAGAAGAAGTAAAAATAAAAAAGTTCAATCCATGCAATTTGCCATTTGCCTGCGTTTTGCCATTTTGTCATGCCCAACCAACCAGCCAACCGGCCAACCAACGAGGGAAAAGAAGCCCTCAGACGACAGACATATAAAGAAAGCAGCTCCGTTCCGGTTTCTCCAGCCCCAACAGCCGAAAAAAGTGTCCCCGCTTGCTTCGCTTAGCGATATAATAATTCCGGCAAAAAACACGGCCAAATAATAATGGTAACAGTGGTAATATCAACAATAGATCTGGTTCCTCCAAAAAAGGGGAAGAAAAGAAGGGGAAAGGAAAGAAGGAAAACAGAAAAGAAAAAGAATTACCCGAATCAAGCTCATAAAACAGAAAGCCGGGAAGAAGAGAAAAAAAAGGGATGGGGATGGTTTTTTAGAAAGTCAAGGCTGTTCATGACTTTCCCCCTTTTGCCCCTTTGCCCAATTCGTCCTCTTTCCCCTTTCTTTTGACTTTTCCATCTCTTTTACTTTGTTCCGATGCTAGCGAGTCCCTTTTGCCGTAGATCACCGTGCCGTATCCACCCATCCCAATTCTTTTGTGTTCACCCATATAAAATCCAATTTTTGATAAATTTTCTCCGATCCTTTTGTTTTGTCCATTTTCCGCCATTTTCCCTTCCAGCTTTTGTAAAAATAGGGCTATACCAAAAATCCAGACACCGGCTTGCTTTTTTTCCATTGATAACGGTTGACAATACCCCCATTTCCCCTAAGTGCCGTGGGGTATTTTGAGGAAAAACTTTCTCATACTATACCATCCCGTCCCATCCCAAATCAACCCAAGAAAAAGAAAAGAAGAAAGAAGAAAGAAAAGGAGTAATCAAAAAGTAGAAAACCAACAAAGGGAAAACAAATATTTTGTTTCCAACGTCGCCATGCTGGCGACTTGGAAACGAAGTTGATATCTCCGCCAAAACAGCATCTATACATGTCCCAATCATGCCATGCCATGCCATACTGAACAGTCCTCGTTCGCCCACTAATGCTAACCCGTGCAATCCTCAAATTTACCGCTATCCGCTGTTCTCCGCTCGAAAATGATATAGAAGCAAAGGAGCCATGGAAACTGGTGAATACAAAGAAACAATAAAAAGAACAGAAAAAGGGGGCGCGGGGGGGAAACGAAATATAGGAATAAAATAGGAAGACGCAGTAAATCAAACAAAAGTGGAAATAGTAAAAATAACACGGGGGTAGCCAAAGTGTAGAAAAAACAAACAAGAAAGTAATGAAAATAAGAAGCCCCCGATCAAAAATTGCTTGAACAAAAAATTCCCAGGGACACAGAAGCGGGATATAATCTTATGCTTAGGGTCAAAGATCGGTCATTGACCGATACGTTACTGCAGATGTAAACAAATCGCTGCTTTCCGAAAAAGAACTTCTGTTTCCGCCCAATGCACCAAATATCGCAGGAAACAGACATCTCTATATATAGAGCAGTAGCAATACACCAACGGATGTAACTTGAGGGAATAAAATGTAAAGTAAAAAAAAAAAAAAAAAGGAAGAAAAACGTACGGGCGCTTCCAATCCAAAATCGACCAAAAGACCCAATATGGTAGGTCACCGGGTATGTTCTTAGGAGACCAAAGGTGAATGCAAAAATTTATGCTGGAGATTTGTTATTGGACGCACCATTCCTGCGGGAGTCATCCACACCGAGGGCACCTAATCCAGTGCTCAAGAAGGCGAAGGGATCTGCAGAAGCGTCGTTACCATAGAAGTTGCCGTTGGACGCGCCAACCGGTTGAGGGACGTGGTCCGCACCAGTGAAGGCCGCCTGCGTGGCCGGGTTGCCGAACGAGGCCGCAGAATGGGACGCGTTGCCAGACCCGTAGGGAGCATTCATTTGGTTCATTTGGTTCATTTGGCCCATTGGTGGGTAGGGACCGGAGGCAGCCCCCAGACCAGAAGGGGGCGCGTAGGTGCTTGCAGGACCCCCAAACTGCTGCCCAAAGGCACCGAAGCCACCTGCACTAGAGGCGAATGGGCCCGGGCCTGGAGTACTTGAAATAGATGCCAGGCCCATTCCGAAGCCAGATGGAGGCTCCATTGGGGAGGGGAAAGCAGAGTCCGCGACCACTGCAGCGCCAGAGCGAGGACCACCACAGCGAAGACAATTGATATTCTTTGCGAAATTGTGGTAGCCGCAGCCCTCAGCGCCGCACTTCCAGTCCCCAGCTCGGAACGGAACAACGCCACCATTTCCGCCCATACCTCGCGTGTGCCCATGGCCTCCGTGGTGTCCCATATGGTGCGGCGGGGGCATCATCGACGGGGGACCGTAGCCATAGCCTCCATAACCCATTGGGTCTGGACCAGTACCAACAGCAGGGAAAGAGCAGCGGAAGCAGGCTGTACGACGCTGGAAGTTAGAAAATCCGCAGGATGGGCAGGTCCAATCACCTGGGCGAGGACGATTCTTGCTAGGAGGGAACGGAGTAAGAATTTCCGCAGCGTGATCGAGAACGCGGCTAGAGGAAGGGGATACCTCGATGGCCTTGTCGTTCAGAGCACGCCCATTCATGCAAAGGCTTTCCGCGGCCTAGGTACAACGAATGAATGTTAAAAAATCGTACAAACTAGATCAACAAATAAAAAATTGACGACAAACACGTACTTCTTCATGAGATGAGAAAACAGCAAATCCCGTGCCGGTAGGTTTGTGCTGATCCGGGGTTCTCAGGGTCCAAAACGCAATTGGACGGCCTCCGAACTGGGTATACCAACTCTCCAGCTCGGACTGGGTGGTGTCGTGCGGAAGGCCACTCATGTGAAGAACTTTGCTGCGTTCGGCCAAGAAAGCACGGACATCAGCTCGAGCGTCCATTGGGCGAGTGAGAATCTCAGGATGTTCATGGGGGGGTTGCGATTTTCGGATCAATCCATGGAGGACTCGGGCTAGGGTAATGGCCTCCTCCATAGCACGCCTTGGAGACGCCGGAGCTAGAGCCTGCAGATGGAAGGGAAGATTATGTTTGATGGGAGCGGATGACTGCATGGGCTCGACCTCGAGAGCAGCACATATGTTTGCTAGATCACTGGGCCCGAACGGGAGCGATTCCGGGTGGTGTTGCTGCCATCGCTGGTATTCCGTCCGCAGATCAAAGGTACGTGAGTGCTGGAGGTATGGGGGTAGAACAACCGCCTTGTCCCGGGCTTCACGAGGTAGCTGGACACGCATGTCCCAAGAATCCAATGTGACGAAGGAGAACTCGAGGTTCTTGGAGAGGAGATGCTCCTGCGTGAAGGCATCGAACTGGTTGATGGCGTCTCGGAATGTTCCAGCTGAGCGAACATGTTCCCAGGTAAGGGTAGTCAAGCTCGCTGAGCAACCCCCATCAGCCAAGTGTTCACAACAATGCAGGTTGAGGGACCTCGAGTCTCCGGGGTGAGATCAAGGGCTTCACTTACTGCAGAGGGGTGTAATGGGAGTATTTACGGGCTTCACCAAGACACTCTCGCGATGCAACTAATTTAAAGGGGGAAGGTTAGCCAGCAAGCACAATCATCATCTAAGCGATCCCCGGTTCCCGGGATAGGTGTAATGATATAAAGCTTAAAAGAACAAAGGGATAAAAAAAAACCCAACACTGATTCTCCTGTTTATTTTCTTTCGTGGTTTATCCCCGAATACCAACCAACAGGACTCACCTCCTTGCAGTTTTCAGCATCCAGCAATATCCAGCCCAATTCGATGACCTCTGCGGAGTCCTTGGTGACATAAACACCGTGTTCATCACAGGTGGTAGCAACATGGATAACGACATAGCGGTCCAGTTTCGGGGAGGGCGCGTGAATAGCAGCCATCTCTGATAGTCGAATTGACAGAGTGATTGAGGAGGAGCAGCGGTGGTGGAGGCCGTGGTGAGAGGAATTGGTGGAAATTTCCGGCTGAGCGAGGGAGACAAGCCGAGTAAATTGCTCTTGGCAAGGAGACAGCCAGGAGAGAAATTATTGCCCGTCCACCACGCACATACACGCACTCGGGCACAGAGTCACAAGCGGGAGGGGAGGAGAGGAAGAACGAGAAGGGAGAAGGGAGAAGGGAGAGACGAGGATGAGCAGCGAGCAGACACAGGACAAAGTGGTGGAGATGTTGCTGTGGAGGTTTGGAGGTTTGGAGGTTTGAGGTGGTGCTGGATCTCAGGGCCCGGTCTTTGCCGTTTTGGGCCACAGTCTGTGTGTTTTTTTCTTTTTCTTTTTCTTTTTTTTTGGATTTTTGGGATAACTTTTTTTATTTTATCTTTTTAACTTTCCTCTTGATCTGGGAAAAGATAAGGTACTTGATCAAACAATCCATTTTTTTCACTACATCTTTTACTGTTAAATACCTATGTCAACAGGATCTGCTTTTTTATTTCTTTTTCCTTATTTTGGGTGGAGCAGGATTTTAAGTTGACGAAAGCAACGTTAGCTGCCTCGATGCTGTTGCTCCCAGCTTAACAGCCTATTAACAACTTGTTTATCAATTTACTGGAATAGCTATCTGCCCACATGGACCTAACTAACGAGGTACATACATGAGTGTACATACATGCGGGCCTTAGCTTGATATGCAACAATCGCTCGCGTGGAAATCATCCTAACCATCCGCGGCGTGCATTTCTGGAATGAGAGCGAACAAATGTGAAAGCAGGGCAAGCCGGCAGCAAACGAGAAACACAGAAAGGCAGGGAGGGGAGGGGAAAAAAAGAAGAAGAAGAAGAAGCCGTATTGGTCTTTTTGCTCAAACACTATGCAGATTCTGGACTGGTACTGATGATGACTGCTCAGAATGATGGGACGCCGTGAGCGTTGAGAACGTATTGACGGCGGGGGTGGCCTGGGTACGACAATCAACTTCAGTCTTGCCATTTCGTTATTGGGGACGGAGAGGAAGAGGAGCAATGTTCAGACCAAGCCAAATTCTCTTGCTAGACACTCTGTGGTCATCCAAGCATGTGTATTCTGCAGCTGCACTACTGCGTACAGCGCGAATAACGGTTCTATGAACAACCAGGTACCAAGTACATATGCAGCACAAAAGCGAAATCACATATCAAACTGCTCCGTTCATATCCGACCTGTTCTGGCTAGTCTTGTGTTGCAAGGGGGGCAGACCAGGGTGAACGAGGTTTGACACCCGTCCTACCCCTGCGACCTTCACTTGCTGCAATGCAACAATTTCCGGCGCTTTCTTTTTCCAGGGTCAAAACACTGTTGCGCTGGGGAAAAAATATCTGATATCAGGAGCAGAGCCAGCAGGTTATTTTATAATACCACGGGGGATTTCAAGCCAATTGTCCCCTTAAAAAGAGAAAAGAAAAAAAAAAGAAAGAAGAAAACAAACGTCCTTTCCTACAAATAATGCGCTACAGCTCTCTTCAAGAATTGTTAGAGGAACATCAAATATCCAGCTTACAACCCTGTCAGACTACTTCTAACTAACCTGCACCAAGGATCGTTCTCGAAAAAAAAACGAGAAAAAGCTGGTTTATAGTCTCCAGCACACACACCCCCTATCGCCCCTAGTTTCCAAAAATACATAGTCACTTGCCGACCAGACAGGGAACCGAGGAAGAAGATGATCTCATTGCAGTCGCGCAGCAGAAGGATATTTTCTATTTCGTATTACCCCATCCCGATCCTCCTCCCTCCAACATGAAGTTTTTAACTTTCCATCATTCGTCCTTGTCCGATATCACAAGGGTCAACACCAGACCAGACCAGAGGCGAAAAGATACCGAGAGATATCACGAACATGTACATGTACATCTCTCCGGTAAAAAGGTATATTAGCGATAGGATATTTGCAAATTTCCCTCCTTTTCCCCATGGTGGTACATTTTTTGGTCGGTTTCAGGGCGTGGAGCTATTTTTATCCCCGCACGAAGCCAACGCAGGTCGGGAAACTGGCTTGGAAACTGGCTCAGAAACATGAAGAGAACTCATTCGCACCGCAAAAATTCTCTCCGCTTCCGAGTCAGTCGATAAATTCCATGCTGGAATCATATAATTCACTTTGAAAGAGGGGGCAGGTTTCAAAAAAAAGAAAAGAAAAGAAAAAAGAAATACTGAAAAATATATATCTTCCATCTTCCCGCCATTGTGGTAATATAGCTTTCCTATCCGGCATATCATCTCTTTTTTGCCTGAGAATCGTTAGATATATCCTAGTCGTGCTAATCAGGACACTAGAGGTGAATATGAACAATGAAATATGAAAATGAAAATGAAGAAATAAACAAGCCGTGCGAGAGAGGGGAATACATTTCAAAATCTTGAATTCTTCATGAATGTGAGAAAACGAGGGAAAATGCAAATGGTTACGCGTCGGAAAATGAACAGGAAATTTAAAAAATAGATAAAAAAGAGGGGGAGTAGTGCCGTTATAGCAAAAAGTCATCAAATGGCTTGTGAATGATTAAGCGTTGAAGAAATGCGGGGTTAGAAGGAATGAATAAAAGTGGGTATAAAACAAGACAACCAGGTCCCGAAATGAAGAGGTAAAAGTAGACAGTATGAAAACGGAGGGGGAATATAAAAAGCAAAAAAAAAAAGAAATCCCAGTTCCTCTGAAGGGTAACCTCCTTCCTGCCTTAGGCCAAAGTTTAAAGCTAATCAATAATTCAATTTCGCCCCGATGAGCCGTAATCCAACTTAAAGTGAAAAAAAAAAAGGAGAAGAAGAAGAAGAATAAATAATGAATAGAAATCTGAAACATAAGAGCCAATCCACCTCAGCCGAACTTCCCTGGGGCAATTACCTCCAGAGATCCCCCTTACTCCCCTCCCGCCGATGGTGATGACGCATCCACGCGCCGCCACTACTCTTGGGCCTTTCCTCTTCGCCAGGAATCGCTAAGAACCCACCAACCCCGTTCCCAACCAACACGCTCCTACGCGCCTCGTCGCCCCATGCCGGACTGAGCTGTGCACCATGGAAACTCACAGGGCGTGACGAGCTGCCCCGCCGTCGACCACCAATGCCCGCACCTGGAACATCGAGAGGCTCGTACGCAGTGAAGTTCCATTCCGCCTCGTTGGCACCCTTGCTGTATACAGACAGGGCCTGGTTGAGGCCGGCCGGGCTGCCACTGGCACCGCCGCGGGAGCCACCGAGCTGTGGGAGGGAGGCATACATGAGCATTTCCGGAAACTTGGCGTCGCGAACGTAGAGGTCTACGAGGCCTGGGAGAGAGCCGGAGAGGAGGGAGGACATGAGGTACTTGTAGTAGTAGGCGGCGTGGTGTTCGGTCCTTGCGGTGATTTCGTAGTGGAGGAGGCAGAGAGCGTGGGAGGCGAGTAGTGGGACGTTGTCCTGGACAAAGCCTTCGGAGATGTATTGGGTGACGGAGAGGCTATGGATTTTGGGGGAGTTATTGAGGACGTGGTGGAGGGCGCCCGGGGTGATACCGGTGTTGGAAAGGGTGAGGTGTTTGAGAGCGCGTTTGTTTCGGTTGGTGCTGAAGTAGTCCATGAATGTGCGGTCGGTGACTCCCGGAGTATTGTTTAGTGTGAGGCGCTCAATGGGGGGGAAGGGGCTTAAGGAGGGAGAATTCTTGAATAGGACGGGTTCTATCTCGTTTAAATCCTCCAGCTTCAAATCCGTTAAACGGGGGAATTGAACCAGGACGCGGCGAAGTATGTCAATGGACGAGCTCAGGCCACATAGCTCTAACACTTCCAGGTTTTGCCAGACCTTGATCTGTGGCCGGGCTGGTTGACGCAGTTGGCGACCTTGCATAAACTGATCCACAGCATCTATCTCATCTTCTTGCTGAACTGCACTGAAGGTTTTCTCTGAGCCCCTGGAATACTTCATCCGCCGAATATCCGGGCACCGGGCGATCAAGGTCTGCTTGAGGATCATCGTCGACTCATCATCGCAGAAAACGCCCGCGGGCAAGTCCACATATCGTAGGTTTGGTAGCATCAATACCGTCTGAGCCAGCAATAGCTTACCAGCTTCTCGAGTCATGTAGGGCATCCGTAACGAGAAAACCAGATTCCCGATGCGCTGGGATTCACGCACCGTCCTGCTGAAGAGTGTCAACCGCGTCATGGGCGCATCCAGTGGTACTGAATTGTGGTCGAGGAACGAGTTTTTCTTTCGCTTGGCTGATAATTCATACTCGAGATCACAGTAATGAACCGCATCGATACGGACATTCTGATATCTACAGCACCGTGTCAGGGATAATTAGTACCGTGCTGTATATATATAGAATGCGTTTTATATATATTGGTATAGATGTATAGATAGGGGGAGGAAAACCAAAAAGGGTGGGGGGGAGGGGTGGGAAGTAAGCACATACAAGAGCTTATGGGCGGGAGAATACCATTTCCTACACACCAACGCACAGTGTGCAAGGTCCCGCATGTCACAGAGCATGCAACCATCATCTGTCATGGACTCTTCAGAGGAGTTATAAGTATCGTCCAGAACATGAAGGCAAACATAGGAAAATATCCTAGAGAGGACCTCGAGGGGAAGGTTTTGAGTGAAGTCTCTGGAGGGACCAGAGCGGTAGCTGGAGTACTGAGGGTTTTGACGATTGTAGTTACGATTATTGTACTTCTCATGTTGCTCATAACCGTAGTGGTCGACACTTTTGCTCTTCCCCTTGGAACGGAAGTGCTTGAACAGCTTCATAGTTTTGAACTATCCCCTTCGTTTGTGCTTGTGGTGTTGGGGGTTGTAATGAGGTCAAGGAGGAGACGGAAGAAAAGAACGGGGAGAAGCCGCTGGTAACCAATGTTATACCTAGGCGTAGGGGCGTGCCAATGCTAGTAGTACCAATGTCGATACTATTATCATTACTCAATAGCCTACATCGGGCAGGATGGTGTGAAACGGAGGTCTCGGAGGAGACTGATGATATGGACTGCGACGAGGTGGAGTTGGGAGATCGTCGGGATGTGACGCTGGGCCAAGCCTAGGGATGTACTGGACCAGCTGAAAATGCTCGATTGTGGAAGTTTGATGCAAGTTGGCAGGAGTTTGTTGGCCGCAGGATTGACGGCGATGGATATGAGGGCGAGGCGAAGATACTGAGGGTTGAGGAGTTGGAGTTGGATGTGGATGGATGTTGGCCGTCCATCAGTCAGCATGTGGCTGACATCAAATGCTCTTTATCGCCGCCTCGATCGATCAGGTCAGAACCATAACAACAACGACGAATAACACAGAGCGCATGCTTCTTTGGCATCCCGTCAAGCTGCTCAGCTACTCTGATTCCCCCCTGAATCGAATATTTTACACCCTGCGCTAGCTACTGCACCTTGCTTGCCAAGTTGCCCTCGGCCCTTCCATGCCTGAGTAGCCCGACTCTTCCACCATGGGTCCTGGCCTCCTGGGCGATAATATTTCCCTCCGTCGCAGACAACGCGCCGCGCATTGCCTACACTAAGCATCACTTCACAAGCCTAACAGCCAGGCTAACGGCACTCTCTCCTCTTTTGTTCCGGCTCTCATTTGACCATGCGCTGTTTGTGTCCCCCTTCCCAGTCCTGGGCCTCTTCCCCCAATCCTCCACTGCCGATTTGCACCGTCTGACACCAATTGGGCATCCATGGCTCCAGGACGCCCAGAAAATGACCACCCAGCTTGTTTCAGATCAACGCGATGCAGCAAGACCCGCTCCTGACCTGCAGGCTGCTTTTCCATTTCGGAATGTGAAAAAAAAAAAAAAAAAAAAAAAAAAAAAAAAAAATCCTTGTGAATCCATGGTTCAGAGACTCAGAACCCGTAAAGGTTCCATGCGTCCACCTCTTGTGGCAGATCAAATAATTGGAGGATCCCGCTAAACGGTGTTGGCATTCCCAGGGTTACAAAATCTTTGAACTCCGCATTTTCCCCCTCTTAACTTGTTAGCCAACTAACTAATCACTAACGGCTGCCGGGGCCGTAGTCAAGATCTGCCATTGTGAGGACAAAGGAAAGACGAAACAACCCAAGACAGAAATTGAAAATGAAAATGGGGGGGAAAAAAAAAATAAAAATAAAAATAAGACTCGTCAACGCCCAAGACATCCTTATCCTGAAGCTCTCCCCCGAACACTGATGTGTCAAAGTGTAAACTGCAATGTTTCTTTGTCCTTTTATCTCCTACCGTCAAGCAGATATTTATGCCACAAGAAGTACATCCCCTCTACCCATCTTTCCCCAGTCAGCCCGAGCCAGTATCATCCATCACCTTGTCATGGCACATCGGCCACATAAACATAATCGCGTCATTCCCTACTGGGGTCTAGGAGAGATTCTTCCGATTCCGAGAAAACCGCTTTACTCGATAATACCAACCATTTCCACGATGTCTGACGAAGTTTTATTTCATATGCGGGCTTCGGCTGATATACAGCACTTTTCCACCCTGTCCTCTGTTTCGTATTGCAAAGTCTTGTATCTTATCCCCGGACTGGGGCTCAGACATGGTTCGACGTCAGAACCTTAAATAGATGTGGGAAGGAAGTGGAGGTGAATGTATAAGAAAAAACGTCGTTCTTCGCCCTCAATAGCCCAAGTCCAATTAACTCAGGTTAGTGGAGCAAGATCAAAAAGCAGCAAAGAATTAACCGGTTATATGCATCTATCAGTACATCTATATGATAATCGCACCACCCTGAATGGAAGGTTATGAAGGTTCGCGGCGCGTGCAACATCCTCCCATGACTATTTCGTGGTCTTAACTCAAGCGAAGGAAAAATTTCTCGTGACGCCGAGAGGGGAAGCGAGAAGAAGCAAAATAATAGAAACTAGGGGGATATGGCTGCGTTAAAATGTTCTTCTGTTTCCCTTGCCTATTTCTTTTTCTTTTCTTCTCTTCTCTGCTTTTTCCAGAAAGGAAGGGAAGTACAATAAATAATATATCTACGGAGTAAATAAAATCACATTGAACATCATACGCTAAAAAGCTTAAATAATGATTTTTTTAAAAAAAAAAAAAAATTAAAAAAAAGAAAAAGGTGGGGACTTTAATTCATAAGACCGCTTTCTGCCGCTTTACCTCAACAACTCAGCGTAAGCTATACTCCAGAAACCTCAATCTCAACGTGGCTGCAAATAAATCGCAATCATGATCAAGGCACTTCATGAACCTGGTGGCCTGTCTGCGTTACAGGGACGGCATCTGGTTTAAAGTAGCCATGTACCAGCGAGAATTCAGGACCATTCGCAGCGTGGTTCATGGGTATATCTCGTACTTCGGATGGTGAGGTATTTGCGAGCATAGGAATGCGGGATGTTGGCTACATACATTTATTAGTTCGGTTCGGACTTTGACGTCATGTACACGTATCGTACAACGCTTATAGATAATAGCTGCGTCTCGGCGAAGTGAGGGAGAAAAACAACCAAATGGAAGGTCGGGTATCGCAAAAACTTACATCTTCCTTACGCCACAGCTTATTGAAGAAGCCGGCGATACCGCCACCAGCATCACCACCAGATACAGAACTGTATCTAGAATTATGTCCCGAACGAGCAGCGTCGGCACCGGTATCAGCACCGGCACTCGCGGTAGCTCCCCTCATCCACACACGGTACACCAACGCACCAAGAAACACCGCAATGGCAGCTAACGGAATCCCCACGCCCAGCCCGATTTTCATACCGATATCATCATCTTTCGTCTTTTTCACAGGCGATTGCGGCGCGAGAGTGAATCCTGCAGCCCCATCTCCGGTTCTTGTAGGGTTTATCAACGATGACGGAGACCCAGAGCTTGATCCAGATCTGAACGTAGACGCAGGAGTAGCTGTGGATTGCGTGCCAGTATTTGCCGCAGCGGTTGATCCGGTCGATTTGATGGATGCAGTCGAATCAGTTGTTGGTGGCGGCCGGATCGCGCCTGATGGGGTGAATAGAGATGTAGTCTCTACGGCAGAGTTGAGGGGGACTGAGGAGCCGACGAGGGAGGAGTAGGGTGGGAGGAAGTCGAAGATCTTATGTGTGTTGTCTTGGGTGGTGCAGTTGCATTCTGGGCCGTCGAGGCAGCAGTAGGTGTCTTCCGCACAGCGAACGACGGAGTTGTGGACGTGGTCGCCTGTTATTATAGGTTAGCTTAGGAATATATAACTATATATATATATATATGAAAAGAAGAACAGACGGAAAAAACAATATCCAGGACACGCGGGATTGTTCCACGTTGGATCAGTGCAGCTTCCTATTACGTAGTAACCGCCATCGTAGTGGGCACACATGTTATTTGTGGCGCAGACATATTGGCTCCCGCCGCAGCAGGCGGATTCGGGGTTCTGCGGGAAGCATGGGGCGTCGTTTTCTTCGACTTCGCCGCTGGGGAGGTAGCATGTCCTGCTGGCCACGGCGGGAGGGGGGGTGGAGAGGAGGAGCAGAGAGAGACATGCGGCTAATGAGGTTTGGGAGTGGATGAATTTCATATCGATAATTCAAGGAGGAATGTATTGGAATTGGAATGTGTATCCGCTCCGGTGTCAGAGGGCAAGGAGGGTACCCAAAGATTAGAGATGCATGCGGAAGATAGTGGTGCGGATATCAGCACTGGAGAGGACCAAGGGAGGGTGGGAGTGATGTAGCCTCTCGTGCGACAATGGGCGTCGGAAGAAACAGCAGGTATGTAAATTACAAAAGGGGGAGGATTGAACAGAAGCAGACGAGAACACTGAGGGACCCGGGGTACCAGTGGAGCGAGATGGCCAGATGCAGCTAGAAACGGTTTAGAAACAATATCCACCAAGCATTTGGATACGAGCGGAAATGATCTCAAAAAGCAGAGGTGTTCCTCTTTGAGTCTAGAGACGGGATGAGAGCGAGGCCATAGTGGCTGGGTTTGGCGCAAAATAGTGCGTTGGAGGAAATGCCGAGATGATGTCGTTTGGTCCCAGTTTATTGACCAGTGTGGAGATTAACAATATCAAGCTAGATTGAATTCAGTAAGAGGTCAATCTGCACAGACAGTCGGGGAAGATAAAACATCGTCTGTTTGGACATTCTGTGACATTCTCGCAGCTGATATCTGGTATCTTTACAGCCCATACCAACTCAACCCGCCATTGCCCAATCGAGTACCAAGGATACAGCCATCGATCTCCGTTTTGAAGATGTTTCCTTGCGATGCGCCAGTTGTGGGGACTCGGGAGGGGATGCAGGAGAGCATGTGTGGAAAGTTTGCGAGCCGAGGACTTGGACAACGAACTTCGGAAATTTGGGGGCCAAAGTGTGCAGCGAGCATGCTGAAAAATGACTGATGGATGTGACAGGGCTGGGTACTACTGATTATAGCCTTCAACCAGTTCGTTGATTTTCTATTTTTATTTCTTCAGCGCATAAACCACTGCGCCCAGCAAACACAACCAGACGCCCGCAAGAGATTTCGGCGACTTTGTGCACCAGTCCGCCATGGCGTGTGATACATACACGGCGCACCTTTGTATGATTTCAATGCGGGATCTTTCGGTCAGAGTCACTCACCAGCGTGGTATCAATGTCTGCCGTGCGCACTCCATACTCACTATACCAGGAGTACTGAGCTTCCTTCGCTCCTTTCGTTGGAATAAACTTTTTGAGCCGCTGGGGTCGCCCGGATTTCCAGGCGTCTTATTGGCCCATATTGTCGCTGTTACCATGGTGAGGACCCTAACTTCCTTTCGGCTGCCCCACTTCTTCCCGGGGCACCTGACAGGGGCGCTGTTCCTCCAACAGCCAATCACCGGAAAGCACAAATCGGAGAATTCCATTCGCCATGGGTTGAGCCAATCAGATAAGTGCAGAAGACGCGAGTGACGGTGGACAGCAAAAGCAGAGGCTTCTGCTTCCTGTGCAGACGGGTTGGGATTGCCCTTTACTGGAGAGGGAGGAAATTGGGGCCGTAAATGATTATGAGCAACTGGTGGTGATCAGCGTGGGCCGACTTCCTGGGCGAAGAACCACATTTGCTGGGCATTCACATATGTTGGGTTGGCGTTGCTTGGCGCTGCATTGTGGACTGGGATCATAGGAGGCCGATGGGCGAGGTGGGAATTATCTAGATGTCAGATCCCAGGCTACATCCATGTGTCCCCTGCATTTCCCCAACTTATCGGCGGTTCTGTTGGTTCGCCGTCATCCATACAGGCGGTATATTTCCAACATCGAACACTGGGATGAGGTAACTATCCCGTGAACAACAGCAAAGAGTAGAATGCGTGCCAATTTCGAAGGAGGGACACGCAGTACTCTGTATATATCGAAATGTGTTGCTGGTGTGGTCTGCGATGCGCAATCCCGAAAAAAAGTCTCACATAACTGTTTATTGTTCATTCTCCGGCCTACCCGCCCCCTATTGTAAGCACCGCTGTGCAAAATATCACCGTTGTGCCAGTTCTCGCGTTTTTTCATCCCCAACCGGTATCATATTGATTGCCTTCTAAATGATCAGAGTTGATGGATTGTGAAACTTCTGGAGTTATCTAACATCTCATCAAAAACGATCTTCCTGCTCATCTGGCGAGAGCAGAGGCGATGATAGGGGACATTGAATTGATGAGCAAGAGTAGCACGGCTGAGGCCAGGACATCTTTCACCAAATCCTATAGCTGCTTCTACGCGTTTACCAACTTCTTGAGATCTTTCAACCACCTTGAGGTAGAGAGAATCGCGTGGTTGGGGATGGAAAACCGCGAGAACTGGCACAGCGGCGATATTTTGCACAGCAGTGCTTACATGTGGGTGGGGCCGTGTGTACCCCTTACATCGGAGTGAAAGCCAGGGACTTGTTCCTGATCAACAAACGGCATGCTAGTCAGACGCAGACAAAGCGATAAACAGGCCAAAACGGTGAGCGAAACACCAAACAAAGGAAGCAGGGTTCCCCCAACTGGTGCTAGCCTTATTTGGGACACATTAGCCTCAGCCTAGCTTGCACCATCCCAGGGTTAGTCGGGGAGAAGCTACTTGCGCTGTAAGGGTCGAGAGAGGTATTACTATGTACGGAGCACCAATCGCCTCAATACCCTCGCAGAGGTAAATGGCCACGGATATCCGCCAGAGCGCAGACATATACAGTCTCTTCTCCTCGTCGCTCTGTATTGATCCCGGCTATGACCTGACCACTTCCACCCCGCCGACATCCAGGAAGCGCACAATGAAATGCACACAACTCAACCGCCGCCAACGGATCAGCCTTGCACTGATCTCTGCCTTTCTCCTCCTGCTGGCCGTTTACTATCGCAGCCAGGGACGATTTTCCTTCCGCGTTGCAAAGACATCTCATCTTCCTGTGTCTCTACAACCTCCGAAACTCACCTCCCCTCCCCCAGCCCCGGCCCCTCCACCTCCAACATCAGACTTAGATTCTCAAAGCCTCAACGATGAACCTGCTATACCCCATCACACCATAACGCGTTCCCTAGTAATCGCCTCCATCCTCGACGAAAACACTACCTGGGCCTCCGAACTGTCCTCCACAGACCCCAACCTCACCACGGCAATCTACATCGTTGACGACCCTAACCCAAACAACACCACCAGCAAGCCCTCCCGCCTAACCGTCCCCGCAAACAAAGGCCATGAAGCCATGGTCTACCTGACCTACATAATAGACACCTACCACGCCCTCCCGGACATCGTCATCTTCATGCACGCCCACGACACAACATGGCACAACAACGATTTCCTCTCCTCCTCCTCCGCCCAAACCGTCCAACGCCTCCGCAGCGCCAAGGTCCTGCGCGACGGCTACATGAATCTGCGCTGCCACCACGAACCAGGCTGTCCAGATCACATCCACCCCACCAAGCCAACAACCACGGCCACCGCGGCCACCACAGCCGGCGAAGGCGACACCGACGAAACGCAGAGCCACGACGACGTCCTCAACATCCCCGAATCTGTCGTGATGGGCCTCGCTTGGACCGAGCTCTTCCCCACTACGCCCATCCCGCGCGTCCTCTCGCAACCCTGCTGTGGGCAATTCGCCGTGAGCGGCAGCCGGATCCGCGCCATGCCGCGCGAGCGCTACGTGCAGTTTCGGGAGTGGCTGCTGAAGACGACGCTGGACGATCGGCTCAGCGGGCGGGTGTGGGAGTATCTGTGGCAGTATGTGTTTGGAGGGGTAGAGGAGTACTGTCCGGACGAGTATAGCTGTTATTGTGAGGGGTATGGGGTATGTTTTGGCGGGGATGAGGGGAGGTATCGGCGGTATTTTGAGCTAAGGCAGAAGAGTCGTGAGATTCAAGGGGAGATTGAGAGGCTTAGGAAAGAGGGCAGCGGTGGCGATGCGGATGCGGGGAGAGTGAAGGCGTTGGAGAGAGAGAAGCAGGGATTGATGGAGGGGATGGAGGAGATTCGGGCGACGTCAGGGAGCGGGTGATGGGGATTTTGAGAGTCCCCTTTCATTTCTCCGTTTTTCATCATTTCCTGGGAATGGAGTTTATGGGATTTTTGGTCCTGTTTTTTCATTTCTTAGCGGGATATAAGATAGAAGATGGGATATGGGCTTATTTGGGATGGGCGCAGTGTTAGTTTCAAGTTATTATCCTGATCATGGGAAGGGAACCTGGGAAGTGAGGCTCTATTCCGTAGAATTCAACCCAGAACCTGATATAGTGGAGCAAAGAGCTCAATCACCACCAGCGTGGTGATATGGAGGGGACGAATCACCCAATCCAATTCCCTCCAATAGAATCAATAACATCATCACATGACATACATTCTTCGCCAATCAACGGCCATGAAATCTCGGCTATCACTAGCGTCACACGTGACCAACGCCACCCATATAAATACCTGCCACCACCCCCAATTCTTTTACTTTCTCTTTTTTTTCTCTTCTTTTCCTTCCCCATCCAAGTGCACGGGTTTTACGTTACCAGTGAAGGTTCGCCTGAGGCAACGTTTTTGCTAGTTGAAAACTACAACTACTGACCGCTCCACGTTGGTCTTCGGATCGGCTGGGAATTTTTGAACAAAAGCAATGCTACTATCGTGGTTTTTGTATGTATGACGGCTTGATGATGGGCTTTACACGCCGTCGTCGCCGTTGTATAATAACCGGTCTATCATGCAGGCTTGCGTTATATATACGGGGCTTGGATGGGGTTAAATTATTCTTTTCACTGTGAGTGTCCCCTTGTGGGATGCAACGGAGAAGAGATTGGTCCGCGAGAAAAAAAAACAATTAGCGAGGGTCCTGTGTTAGGTGGCACTCGATATCCATATCTACTTTCTTGCAAACAAGGTGGTTCTATCTTCTAGAATTCCTTCTGTATGTTGGCTGGTGTGGTACAGCATGTGCTAAACCATTACATGCATGTTACCCATCAGCGAGCCTGGCAATCCATCGTGGGCCACCGTATTGTTGGCTCTCTAGAATAGACACCTGTCATTTCGTTTCAATATAGCTCCTGAGAGATATCAGCGCAATGAATCTCTATAGCAAGCATGTCAGTGAGCAGCCTCATCAATCCACTATTGCACCAAAAACAAGAAGAGTTCATCAAACGGATGGAATTGGTGGATATAATTAATCACATCAATAAAATTGTAAAATAAGATATGAAAACTCAAATGTGCTTGGATGTACGGAGGACCATCTCAAAAGTTCTTTCTCATACTAAAAACGCCACAAAAGTCTAATTTGAATATAGTAAGTGTTCTCTATCATACAATCTATATACAAAATAATACAATTATACTTCTTTATATTCATTTTCATCTTCTAGCTCTATAATCTTTTGAATATGAGTATAAATCCATTCTATTCATGCTTGTATCATCTTCTGTGAAAGATTTTTTCAATACTGCTTTCATATCTTAATTTCTTCTGTCTGACTCTTTGATGCTGTGATAATCTATAAGCAAGCATCATGAATCCATGATCATCAGATTATTCATAGCAAAATATCAACATAATCATTTTTTAAATGATTGCACTTATAGTGATATCTATATCTGTGAGTACAGTGATGTGACTCAGCCCACAGCAGGTGTGATTATTCATCTCATCATCTATATATAGTACACTGCAACTGTCTGCTGCAATATAACACAATACATCTCTTGTGCAATTTTGTGCTTCATTCAGAGTCAGCAAGATTCTATAGAATTAAGGTCTGAAGAATTACTTGATCAGAGCATATATATCAGTATTAGAAGTCATCTTGACAAGTAATTTAATGAGAAATGAAAATATCATCTCTACTCCGGAGTGTGATGAAGCAGACTTGGGGGAAATTCAAGTTGGTGGCATTATATAGTGCCTTGGCGGGTGCCTTGGCGGGTAAGAACTTTTGAGATGAACCTCCGTAAGGAATTCAACATTCGCATTTATCTTATCTCTCGCTATTCATCATATTCTTTATATACTTTTCTATTCTGATAATCTGTCCACCTTCATTCCTTTCGTTATTCTGCGGAAGGGGTTAATTCAGAGATAATATCTCATGATATATCTTGTATTCTGGGATCTTTTGTATTATCTCTTGTATTTTGCAATCTGAACACTGTCTTGCTTGGATAAGTGTGCATCCCCTTCCTTATAAATACTGTCATTTTATCATGTAATTCTCAGAGTCATCATAGTTAATTCAATATTCTTTTGATATTCAGTATTTTGGGGCAATATTCGGACGTTCACGTTCTACCGTTCCGACAAACTCGATCTTGAGCGACTAGTCAGCAATTCTCGGGCGTATAGGTCGACGGGCGTAGGGATGGACGTCGTCACTTATTTACTCATTACTAAAAATTTATGTCAATTTACTCAATTCGTGCACACAATTCACCCAGAGAGCAACCTGAGTGTTGAATCAGATTTATATTTTATACTCGATGAATGACTTCATACATCTGAAATTGATGACTGCAAGCTTCCCTAGAATCCTGCTATTTCATGTTAGGCTTTTCCGTGCACAAAGGGTTCAGTCCTTGTCTGGCGTGAGTAACAAAGGGATACGTATGAATGAACAAAGGATATGCTCATTCTCCGTTACCCGCTTAACTACAAGTGCAGGAAACAAGCCACGACAAATAGTCAACGAGCGATGCCTGGGCTCAACTGTCAACAACGCATAACACTCTGCTGGCTTCATCAGATTCCTCCCACAATCACAGCAGCATCAAGAAAATCATATCCAGGGACAGGCTAGTTAGGAGGCGACTAGCATGGAGCTTCCACGATGTCTAAACACAGTTTTTCCTAGCCCATCGACAACCACTTCCCCAGAAACCACTGTTATTATCGGAGCTGGTGTAATAGGCTTGTCCACCGCCTATTATCTTGCACAAGCTCTGAACGAAACAACTTCGTATATGCCTCCATATGAACCTGATGTTGTGGTTATTGATTCTTCTCATGATATCTGCGCTGGGGCATCCGGTAAAGCTACCGGTGGTCTGGGCAATTTTGGCTTCAGGCCTGAGACTTCATCTCTTGGAAGTCTCTCTTACAAACTCCACAAGGAACTAGCATCAAAATACAACGGCAGAGAGAAATATAAATTCAGTGACTTGAGCATATACCGGGTATCTTCAAAGAATTTTGCTGGAAATCCCTCACCACCAGATTCCTGGAGTTCGTCGGCCCCAATTGATAAAAACATCTCAGACCTTCCACCCTGGATTAACCCCTCAAATGACTGGAAAGTCCAATTGCTTGCAGACGCACCTCACGCAGCTCATCTGTACGTTTTCTTTTATTTCCTTTTCATTTCTTTCTTTCTTTTATTTTGTACTGCGTCCTTCATTGAGTCATTGCTAACACTCTAAAAAAAACCAGTGACCCAGAACAATTCTGTCGATTTTTACGCCACCAGTGTGAAAATCTAGGTGTACGATTTCTGCTCAATTCAGAAGTCACATCAGTGCAAAGAGATCATGCTAGACAGAGCTTCACAAGTATTACTGTTCAAACAAGAGATACACAGGCTGCTCATATCGTTCCATGCAGAGCCATTGTAATTGCAGCTGGTCCATGGTCAACTCGAGTGTTCTCACAACTCTTCCCTGCCGGCCACTTGAATTTACGAATGGATACCATGAACTCTGCAGGAAATCATGTTCTTCTTCGAAATCCACGATGGGAACCTGCTCATGACAAGAATGGTGTCGGTCAAGTATTCCTCAACAATGTAGTCAACAGTTCAAATAATTTGGATATCACTGCCTTTCTGGGTGGCTATCTGTATATTGGAGGCTGGGGCGCAAAGCCAGAATGTTTGCCAGAGTTTGCAGAGGGCGTCCACAGCCAGCCTGATGAAATTGAGGAGATGTTAAAGGTGTCTCGCCAGTATTTTCACCTTGAGGACAATGAGGAGCTTGAAATAGTCAAACCTGGTCGTTGTTACCGCCCTTTGGCTATCCCTAACATACCAACTATCACCAAAGTCAGTTGGGAAATGCTAGGCAACCCTAAGTTTGGATCCGAAGCTCATTGTAGTAGTTTCAAGTTCAATAATTCTCCAGTGATCGGAGGCCTATACCTCAATACAGGCCACAACAGCGACGGTGTCACACTCGGACCAGGGAGCGGGAAGGTGATGAGTGAGTTGCTTTTGGGGCATACGCTGTCGGTTTCGATTTCGAACTTTGGTTTGAATAATGGCGAGAAGAGTCTGCCTTGGAAACTTCGCCTATAGGTATTTCAGACGCCTGCTGTCGTTTATATACTATTTCTTTCCACTTTCTCAATGGCTTCCTTTATTTAGCGGTGTTGGATTGACACCTGCTGGACTTTACACTTTACTACATTTAATTAACAACCCAAAGAGAACTGGAAGCGTGATAAATTTGATAACTATGAGATTTCAAGATCAAATTCGTTAGTATCCAATGTCCATATATCCAGTGTGATATGAACAAATAGATGTGGTATCTGGAGCTGCCTTATGTACAGTGGTTCCATTTCTTATTGTGTTTGACAATGCTGACGATCCGTGGATTTTGTCTCCTTACTGGCCAAATTCTGTTTACGGCTCCATCCTCATCACAGAAGGATTCGCGCAACACGGCTTGCATCCGAAAGACCCTAGTAGAGAGAGTGGCAATAATTCGTAAATTGATGATAACGATGATTTTTCTGGTTTGAATCCAGGCTACAAATAAATACACTGGCACCTTAGCAATGAAATGAGGATTTGACTCAAACATTCAACTCGTTGTCATTAAAGATATCCATCTCAAAGATGCTTCTCACTTCAGCTGATCTTCAAAGCAGATCTCTGAAGTTCAGCAGCAGGTTATTTGTACACAGTGCTTAGAGAGAGCTTTGAGTGTCTTGTCAACAAGAGAGGTGAATGTGAATCACGTGATTACGGAGGTCATGGATTGTGCCACCTTGTAGTTTGATTGGTGGTGTGGTTGATATGCCACAACTTTGCACGTTGAAGCTCCTGTCTTGTATAGATATATAGATAGATAGATAGATAGATGGATAGATCTGTGTGTGTCTGTGTGCGTTTGTTGTGGTATATAGCTGTATAGAAGGGATGTCAACAGGGGGTTATTTTGTCATGTTGAAAGTAGACAATAAAGATAAGACCTCACTTGGGACTTGCGTAGAGGACTCAAAGGGGGACAAAACGAAAAGCAAAAAAAAAAAAAAAAAAAAAGACACAAGGTCCAGATATAAGAAATCCCCAGAAGGGAGTTCAGCAGAAGGAAGATAGCCCCCGAAAAAAAAAACATTAAATGTTACTTGGGTGTGGACACAGCAGGAATAAATAAAAATAAACCAAAAACCCAAACCAGAATTGCAAAAATAAACCACCTCACGTATATATAGGGAGATATATATATATACCCGACCCAATATTAGAGAACAGAGAACTCCCAAGTCCAATTCAATCCACCCAGCCCATAACAGTATAAAGAAAAAAAAATAAAGAAAATCGATCAGCATAATACCTTGGCACAAAGGTAAAACACCCCTCCGCTCCCCAACCCAGTCTCCTCTCTCTCTCACCCCCGATCAATAACCGGCACAGCCACAGGAACCTTGGCCCCCTTCCCCACCTTGTCAACCTCCGCCCCTCTCAACAAACTCCCTTCTGCAAACTGGCTATCCTGCGATATATCCAGCATCGGCTTCTTGAAATTATTCCTATCCCCCGTTGCCACACCGCGGCCAGTGTCAGGCCGGGCACCGCCGCGCGCGGCGCTAATGGTAGCTGCGCGCGCCAGCAGGCCTGTGGGCGCGAAGGGGGATCCGTGAGCTTGCGCTTGGGGTGTTTCAGGTAGTGGCATTGGCGGCGTGTGCTCGTTGATATTGCTGTTGTGGAATGTGGCGGCTCGTTCGAGGGGTCCGATACTGGGAGTGTGGGATGATGTCGTCGGGCGATTCGGGTGGGCGCTTCCGCCGCCGCCACGGCTGGGGTTTGGGTGGGCAATGTCAGGTGATGTGGGCAGCTGTGATGGCTGTGCCTGTGGTTTGCGCCAGGTGGTTGCGCTGGGGACTATGATGGCGCCGGGAAGTACTTCAGGGCTTGTGGCAGCCTCGACTAGCGGTTTCCCGGGTCCTGCGGGTACACCTCGGCCTCTCCGCGCGTGCTGGGGCGGTTCTTGATATACGGGCGTGAGGTCGATGAGGGGTTTAGGTTTCTGCTTGATCGACTTGGATCGGCTGAAGGAGCTGCTGGCGCTACCGTTGGGGCTGGTGGGGCTGGTGGGGTTTGGCGGTGCTGCGCAGTCGCGACTGCTCCGACGGCTTGAGCGATTGCTGGAGGCGATTGCTGGGCGTGTTGAGTTTTCGGCTGCTACGTTGCGTAGAAGTCCAAGGCCGGTGAAGCCGTATTGGGGGGTGTCATTTTCGCGTTCTTCCAGAGCTTTTTTGCGTTCGCTATATGTTTTGCCAAGTAAGCCAGTAGAAGTAAACGGGTCGGGACTTGATGCATTGATAGGCTCCTTTTTGGGCTTTCCAGCGGATGTGAAGGGTCGTTTTTGAGTATGCATTGAGCGACCGGGGGAGGAAACCGTTTTTGATTTGGATGGCTCGTTACCCTCAGGAATGTTCCTCACAGGCTCGATTTTCCACGCCGACATATCCATGTCCAGAAGCGGTTTGAACGATCCGAGTTGATAGGGAGTGGAATCATCGGAATTCTGGCGACCATTTGACATGGTATTCTGACATCCCGTTCGCGTAGGTTTCGGATTTGAATTGACCGATGCTTTCTCCGTTTTATCGCTTTCGCACAGAGCGTTCACGAGATACCAGCTTCGCCATTGCTGAACAGCCTTATACCATTCCAACCCTGTTTGTTCGTCATTGGTAGCAAAATAATGCACGTAATTTTCCGTCGTTACGAACATGTTCAATTTCTGCTGGCTCTTAATGGCAAAAACTATGCCTTTCGGAGCCTTGACTCTTTTCGCCGTCTCCCGTGACGTAGGCGAGTAAATATCGAAGTCCGATAAATGGCAGATATTCGTGGACTCTCCGCCCTGTTTCTTCGCAACAGAGACCTGGCCATCTGACCGCAGGGTTACCCAACGCTTTTCCCACTTGCCGTGGCGTTGAGAGTGGTAAAGATGGAATTCGGATTCCGAGGGCTGCTTACGAGGAGCCAGCTTGATATCGAGGCCCTCCCTTTCGCGCATATCCGGCAGTCGCGATACGACTAAATGGTTCTGCGCATCGCAATCCCACGAATTCATGACATCACGCACATGTTCGTATCTTCGTAATGGTCGTTCTAAACCGAGCTGCTTGAAAGATTCCAAGAGAATTGAAGATTGTGGGTCGATGTTCTCCGACAAAGAGTACGCTGCAGAATTTAAGAGGTCCTGTGCCTGCGTGCTTGGGGTAATTGGGAGGGATATCAACGAGTCGTTGCAGGTTACGAGGACCTTTCTTGTTCCCGCGTTGACAGCGGAGATGGGCACTTCACTACCCACAGCCACCTTGACCTTGTCCTGGGCGATTGGCTGCGGAGAGGAGATAAGTGTCTTCAATTTTTCGCGATCGTTATGGTAATGGCTGTCGCCGTTGCCGTTGTTGTTCAGTTTCGAGCTCGAAGTAGGATTCAAGGCCTTCATCCGTGACAAGAACCCGCTGCTCTTCGGTTTCACTTTTAGTTGTCTCAGTTTTGAACCATTAAGCGCTGCAGTCGCTCTCTCATTTGCGGCGAGTTCTTCATTGGTGATGTTTTCCACTTGGTCCCGAATGTCTAGCATTCTTGGCTCCACAACGGTGCGTAGCTTTGAAGTAGTTGGTGTACTATGTGACTCGCTCGATGAGCTGTGGGCGTTTGCACGCGATCGACGGCTTCCAGATTCTTCCATGCTGGACGAACCGCTATCCGTCTCCAGTGGGGAATACCCAGGAGGCGATTTTGCATCTTCCGTGTCGTTATCCACAGGGACCACTCGCACACCCGATAAGCCATTTTCACTGTTACTTTGACCAGCTGACTGTGCAGCTCTCGGTACACTGGACGTGTAGGATGTCCGTGCCGTGCCTGGGTGGTCTTGGCGCGCGATACGTCTCGTGCGATGCTGCTTCATGGCAGCCTCGGATCGTTCTCCTTCATGAGGGTCTTGCATGCAGTCTCCCTGTGTGTGTGGGCGGGTGGGTAATGCCACTGCAGCAGGAAACGGCGGGGGAGGAGGGACAGAATGTACAGCCCTGGTTGCACCACCAGGCTTCGCGTGTCGATATCTCGACATGCTGCGCTTGATGGATTCATTCTGTGTCTCGGAGAACGAAGGAGAGCTCGACGGGAACTTAGCCGTGCGTGAGGTGGTCGGAAAGGGCTGTGCAGCCGCATCCCCATTCTGAATTGTCTTTGTCTCTGCGGCCTTCCGGACTGCTCGATATCTGGAATATTTCGGTGGTGCTTGCTGATGCGGAGATCGTATTGACGCGGACGACGTGGAGGACGAAGAGGGAAGAAGGGAACGACTGTCCATGGCGTCGTAACGTAGCTTCGAAAATTCTTCTTTGGTTTTTATTTTTTCCTTCACTTTTTATTTATTCTTCCGTTTCATACAATGTCCATCATATCGTTATCTTTGCATTTGCAAAAGGTAAGACAATCTTCCCCAGACAGCGATGGAGGTATATTTCCGTGAGTTTGTGTTGCTAGAAGGAAAGATTGTACGTAGCGCATCGGGTCGCACGTCAGTCGCCAATGCGACCTGCTTTCCAAGATAATTGTGGCGACAGGGGCGCACAAGAGATCAGACAGCAAGCGATACGAATTTGGACTGGAATTTGGACTGAACGACAACGACTGAATGCGGTGGCGGGAAGAAAGCAGGAAGTCTGCCAGCAGCGACAGGTCGCAGCGCGGGGGAATCGCCAATTGGGAAGAACGAAAAAGAAATCTCTGGCTGGCTGGAGGATCGGCCAGGCCCCTGTGAAGTTGTGATAGGGCTCAGCGAGCTCAGACGGGTCGAAGGGAGTGCAAAGAGAGCTCTGGTGGATGGCGATTGAGCTTGTTGGCGTGGATCCGAACTTGGCGATTGGGCAGGCGAGTGGCGGACAGCGGCGATCTGAACTATGGACAAAAGGAAAAGGCAGGAAAAAGAAAATACCAACACACAACACCAACACCAGCCTCCAACTCTGGCTCACGGCGGGTTATTATTGATAGATCGAGGATGAGAAGAATTTCCCTCGTCAAATTTCACAAAAGCACTCACACCCAACCCTGGCGCAAATGTGGAAACGAGTCGCGATCAGGGGTCCGTGTCGCCGAATGAGAGAACGACGAAGCGCGAACCGACAGGGCTTGGTGGGACGGCGTGGAGTGCAATTTAACTCCCTAATCAAACTCGATAGTAACTAACTGACGGACTAACAGACTAACTAGTTGGCTAACTAGCTGGCGGGATTATGCATTGAAGAATTAACTGGTTCACGAATTGAAGATGGAGCCCTTGAAACAAGTTCTGTGAGAATGGGCAGACGAACCATCGCAAAATTACTTCTACTTATATACTTCCAGCAACGCACATGGGATATTTGTAGACCCTCTGTCCTCCCGGACGGAGGCTACGGTCAAATGCTAAAATAAGGGCCAATTTCCACTGAAAATAGATCCAACCCTGTCAAAAACTGCCGGGTTGAGACATCAGTCTGACAGCGGAAGGGCTTGACATCAGAAACCCCAAAGCCCGTCACAGTGGATAGATTAAACATTAAACAGGGAATTTATTCAAGAAAAGGTCACGCATTCCGACTACCCCGCTGCTGGCCGGGGCTCTGGGGAGCTTGGTTTCCCTCATTTCCAAGGCTGAACCTGGTTGCATATATCCTGTTTTCCATCCCAACGTCCTGAAGATTTCCCCTCACGTCAACAATAGGTCATACAACTGCGCGCCCGGACCTCTTATAACTATTCTTTAGGCTCTTAGATGCACAAGGGGGTTCAACAAACAGCTCTCATTTTCGCCATGTTCCCTGCCAGAGCAGACCCTGAACATCCGAAACACCCGTTGCCGTCGTAAGAAAACACATCTATTGCTGGAACTGACGTCAGATAAATGTGAACTAGTTATATTTTCATATTTTTCCCTTTTTGAAAACTCGCCGCCTACTTGCTGAATTACTCACAGGCGGCAGGAAATTCAGAAAACCAGAATCAGCATCAGCCCGCCACCTCACTCAAAACTTGAGATCTCGCCTGCTCGATTTGAATATGCATCGCCCTAGTGGCGGAATGCATGCAGTTCTTTCCGCCTGATAAATATGTCGGTCAGCACTGCAATCTTATATATGGTCATAAGGTGCCAGAGAAGGGATAAACGATAAACCAAACAAAAATAATAAAAATAAATAAATAAAATAAACCACAAGAAAAATACTGCAGTGGCCAACTTACCACCATGCAACAAACGACTGCGTCTGAACGTCAATCCCAATTCGTCGCAACTCTTCCGTCGACAAGTGCGTATCGTACGGCCTCTGCACCTCACCCGGCTTCGGCCCATTCTTCACAGGCATCATGCCAGGCAACGGCAGCCCCAAGATCTCCGCCAGTGTCTGACAAATTTGATACTTGGTCATGGCATCCTCGGATGAAAACTGTAGAATCCTCGGCAGACTCTTGAAGGAGAAGCCACCGTCGTCTTCGCGATCCGCTGCCGCTCCCACAAAAAGAGACAGGTATCTGGCAGCGATGTCGCGGCAAACCCGCCCCACATCCGCCGTGTGTGTCGGATATCTAATCGCCCAATCGTCCATCTGAACCCCGGCGTTTGCATCCTGCGCCTTCCACACCGCGTCCACAAGCGTGTTGATGGCACTCTCGCTGTTCTGCCGCGCGGGCCCGTAGAGGACCGGGACGCGTAAAACCACCCCCAGCCCGCACCCACGTGTCTCCTCTAGCACGGCGACCTCGCCGTCCCGCTTCGTCTCGCCGTAGATATTTGGTGGCTCTGTTTTGGCGGAGGCTTCATAGGGAGCTTCACCCGGGCGCCCGGGGAATACATAATCTGTCGAGATGTAGATGAGCAGGATGGATCTGGACGAGGTGGCCCGTGCTAGGGATCTGGTGGCAGCGACGTTTATTTTACGTGCTGCATCTGGGTTTTGGTCGCATTTGTCGGGGAAACGGTTGGCGGCGCCTAGATATAGGATCGGATTTTTTTTTTCATGGTTAGCGAACTTGATTCTGTCCCGATTAATCATGTCGGAAGAAGATAGCATGGAAGTACATCATCATCATCATCATCATCATCATCATCATCATCATCATCATCATGCACTCTGGGGGAATTAAAAAAATATGAAAGAAACTCTTCTGGAAGTTCACACCACCCATTTATACAGAGTACTATCTCAGAAAACGTGCAATGAAGGACCAAAAGAGACGTAGAAAACGATGAAACTCACAATGCACAACAACATTGGGTCTTAGATAACCATCCATCCCATGATCCTCATCAGCAATCAGCATATCACAAACGTCGCAATATCAAAACATCAACTCCGTTCACCAACCTCTTACCCCCCGCGGCGTCCACCCCTCACTTCAGTCCGGTTATCATCACACCTATTACTCCGTACAAAACGACAAAAAATTAGAACTTACTTAGTCCGTTCCAGCAGCGCTACAGTCTCACCTTCATCCAACAGGTCTGCCTTGACGATTTCCGAATCCATGTCCGTCCGCGTCCCCGCTCTGGAGAAGCCTTGCCCAAACACATTCCAATTTGTGCTGTCCCGCTCGAAGGCATTGAGGACCTGGCGCCCGAGAAGACCCGTGGCGCCTGTGATAAGGGCGGTTCGTTGCATGTTTTTTAAATTTGTTTTTATTTTTATTTGTTTGTTGGTGTATGCCCTTGTGCTGAGCGATGTTGACGGGGGTTGGAAGTTTTTAATTGCAATGGGATGACGTCGGTGGAATATGGATATGGTGGGGGCTTGTATGCTTGGCTTGGGACTTGGAGGATCCGTTGAACCACCACATTCTCAGATATTGTCACTTCCCAACGCACACTTCTGACAGGTAGCAGTGGTAGGGAGAAGGATGCCTCAGCATCGAGAATGTCTGTCCATATTGGGCAGCTGACGTACAAGATAAAAGGCTATTGATGTAAGTAAGTAAACATGTAAGTGATGAGAATGCTCCTGAAGTGACCAGTTCACACAAGCTGATATCGAGCACAACTTTGTAGGGCCTTCGAAGAATTTTGATTCATGTCATATACGTACGCTAAACAAAGCAATATAAAATAAAATGAAATAAAAAAAACCAAATCATATTGCCATGCGACGCCGAATAACGAAATGATGGGTAGCAAAATATGTTTTCCACAGGATGCACCTTCACGCCACGTAGCAAGGTAAAAAGGATCGAGATCTATGGTATACGTTCTATATATTCTTCGTGGCACATTCCTCACAGTTTGAACTCCTGCCCCACAAACCTTTCTGTTAACTTCCACAGCTTCTCTGCGCTCTCTTCATTAACAGAATACGCGGCCGGGGCGGAGATTTGGCAATCCATCAAGAAAGAGCCGGAATGAGCTATGCAGACAGAATTATCAGCGTCTGGGGTTTTTCTTTTCCCACGTCTTGTGAGGAAAAAAGAAAGAAAGCAAGAAAGAAAGATAGATCAGTCAATCCCTGAGGACAGAGAACAATAGCGTACCTTGTAGCGCAGGATCAAACGCCGCAACCACCGACGTCGCAGCTCCCTCGTCCTGAGTTTTCCAGTTTGGCACAAGATCTTTCATCGCGCCCATCAATTCTGCAGGCATATACCGTCCCAGTTCCGTGTGGATCACTGCCCAACGGTTAGCACCTGCCCATATATCCAAGGCTCTGAAACAGGATTGGAAAAAATACCTCCTGGATGAAGCGTGAGAGAAGTGATCCCCTCGCTAGCGAGATGCTTCGCGAGATACGTCGTGAAGAGCAAATTCGCTGTTTTCGACTGTCCATATGCGATCATGGAGTCGTAAGACTTATAAGGCTCCGATGAATACCCATAGCCCTGCAGCCATGGTTCAACGCCCACCTCATCCGCCGCGACGGGATGGCCGTCGAAGTTATAGTCCTGGGACCGGAACGGGGAGAACTGGTAGCCCAGCGAAGTCACACTGACGATGCGGGTATAGCCAGGGCGCTGCGCGGCGGCCCGCCGGATCTTGTCCATGAGCAGGTTTGTGAGGAGGAAATGGCCGATGTGGTTCGTGGCGAGGTGCATCTCGAAGCCGTTCTCGCTGAGCTCGCGCTCCGGCAGAGCCATGATACCCGCATTGTTGAGGACAACGTCGATGGAGTCAACCTCGCCCTTGATTTTGGCGGCGGCTTTGCGGACGGAGCGCAGAGAAGCCAGGTCCACTGCTGCTGCTGTTACGGGTACTTTCGGGAAGCTGATGTCCAGGTCTTTGACTACCTCGTCGAGCTTCTCCTGCGATCTTCCTGTTATTATGATGCGAGCGGGCCGATATTGGGCAATTGCCGTGACAACGGCGCCCCCGAGGCCTTTGGGGTTGACTCCGGTTACGAGGACTTATGTGTAAGGAAAAGGAATCATTAGCTTCTGCGGAACTGCCTCAATGCAGGTGGTTCAGTCGCATGGAGTACCTGTCAATCCTTTAATCTGGGCAGCGAACACCTTGGCCGCCTCTGTGGCTGTGGTTTTCGCACCGAATTCCGCGTGAGTTGCCATGGTTTGTTGCTTTTTATTCTTCTTTTTCTATGGAGGTAGTGTCTCTGTAGGTAGGTGATGGGTATTTTGCGTATAGATATAGTTGTTTTCTTGGATATCCTTCTCCATCATGTTCTTTCGACCCTATATATATTTAAATATACACATATCTCCATATATACATGTGGAGAGATCTGTGAATCACATTTCGCCCGTTACCAATTCAAGAGCACGCTTGCGTTGATGTCGATATCGATAAGGCCGTATCGATTTATCTCCACCCAACTCCATGGACTTCGGCGAGCTACCAATATGTCATTGGGAGCTCATGGCTAGCTACTCCACGGCAAACTCAAATGTCCACGGAGTTTTCGAGATCGCTGTGGCGGAGAAATTCCTCGGCTCGCCGCATCTTATTCGCTGTTTCGGGTGTGCCCAAGCGCTTCCCTGTCCTTCCTTGCCTGCATCTGCGGGAGCTTGGCATGCAAACCTCAGCAGATTCCCGATCTGGATCCATTCTGCGCTCGTCCGCTTCATGGTTGCCGATGTGCTTCATCGCAGCGAGCTTGTTCTGTCTTGCTATGAACCTATGCAACAAACGCATTTCTTCGGCCTTCCGATCCATTCGGTTGCACCGTGATCGTCGTTCTTACTGTTGCAGGCGGCAGCATTCGAAACGGCCATTTTTCGTTTCACGCACTGGGTTGTTGGTTTATTTCGTAATCTTCAGTTGAGCTGTAGTTAACTAATCCTGGTTTTCCCCATGGGTAATGCTTGCTGGTGGTGCAGACGTCAAGACCATTCTGATATAAACCTGAAGCCATTCCCAACAGTCAACTTTGGACGTGCCTTTCAACTAACTAATAATCACGTCTGGCGGGTGTAGCCACCTTAGGCCATATTCCCGAGAGCCTTTCGTTAACTCGGGTCTTCAAACAAAAAACGTCTTTTAGTTGGGGTTAGTCGGGGAATACGAGATGGCATCAACCTTCGGTAGCCCCAAGTCAAGCTTTGATTTTTGAAGTTAATTGTGTGAGTGCAACCTCGTTTTCTTTTTTTCTTTTTCTTTTCTTCCATTTTGGAGAAATTTCCACGGAGATCTGGAACAGCAAACTTTGCGCTAGAAATCTATAGAAGAAATGTCAGCTCACACGTTTAGAGAGGGGCAAGTGATAGCACGGCATCTCAACTTGAGCCAGGCCCAAAATCACCACTCAAGAGGGAGGAAGAAAGAAAGAAGAAGGCTAAACTGAGCCACTTGCATCATCCTTTCACCACCCCTCGATTTAGTGACGCACAAGACCGTCGAGAATGAAACGGTGCGAAGGGGGTGGAAATGGTGCAGTTGATTACGGATGTTGTGGGTTGAGGACACTAACTCGGTCACCGAGGCTGCTTCGTACGTAACTAACTCTCTCTCTCTTTTCAACTTGCTAAGGCCGCATCCGTTGGTTGGTCCCACATAAAATTCATCAGATACTACGAAAGCTCGTATATATAGAAGTCGTGATTGGGTTTTTCTTCTTATCTCCGTGACTCTGTCGATCGTTTTTCTTTTCTTTCGATTCATCTATATCATCTACCAATCTTTCTCTCTGTTCGAATTATCTTTCTGGGCTAAGGATCCCCCAATAAATCGAAGCTAGCTGAGTGAGTGGGTGAGTTAGTGAGTGCTCCCCCGAGCCCATAAAGAAGTTATTTCCGAGCCCCAAATTATTGTCAATATCTCCCTCCAAATCTGGAATCTGGAATACAACCTGGATCGAGGGGTGGGATGATACGAGGTCACATCCATTCCGCGCTGTCTATGGAAAGAAGAAAGGGAGTAAAAGCTCGACCTTTGTAACAAGGTAAGTTTCTTCTTCTTTTTTTTTTTTTTTAAAAAAAGTAAATTATACAATCAATTACAGTCGGTGAAATGATGACAGTATATAAAAACGGGAACCTGTTTATCCGTAACCAACCCGTACCCATCCCATAAAATGAGACACAGGACTCCATCAGGAAAAAGACAAAGCCTTCCAAAAACCGACGCCCAAATAAATTTAGACCCCACATTCCCAGAAAAGAGAAAACAAAAGAAAAAAGGGAAAGTAAAATCACCCCAAGAACCAGACAGAAGGTACAAAAGGATCGCTCGCTGAATCGCGGGACAAAATCAGCTATGGTCGAGTCAAAATATGTGAGCAGCGCCTTTGAAGATTCGGAAAACCGTATAGACAGGAAGACAATGCATTCACGATTAATCGCCGAAACTAAACACCTTCCTGATGAGAAGAAGTTGACTCTGGCCGGGAACCAAGCCACCCGCCTCGCTGATACGCACTTGATGATCGTGTCTCCTTGAGGGGCACGCGTGGCATTGACTGCTGCCGTGTGGCTACGGAAAAGGTGCTCATATTGGATCCACGACGTCTCAACCGTCTGTTGGCGTCCATTGATTCCTTCCGGTTGAGGGATTCGGATGGTAGCAGAATAGCACGATCGAGTTCGTATGGCAAACCACGATGGCGGCCACGGATTTCCATGGCGATGATAATGAGTTTCGATAAGGGCCTGAAGTGCCCGCAGAGCGCGGTGTTGGAGTTCGGGAACCCAAGTGACAGGCCCACGGTTCCGTAGGCGGAGACAATTTCGAACATGACCGCGAACATGGAGAAAGAATTTTCGCCCTTTTGGTCAAGCCTGTTGACTTCGATGATGGAGATGAGGAACAACCCAAGGAAAATATACCATAAATCGAAGCTTAGTTGTTTTCGTAGATGGGCCCCGATATAACTGACATGCTTCGAGCCCAGCGTTTCATCTTCATCGTCATCAGGGTAGGAATATATCCCCAAACTGCCCTCCTCGTAAACGTTTGTCCGACGGACCGAAATGGCAACAGGGAACACGGAAATATACATCATAATCAAAAAGAATACCTGAACAGCAGGATGAATATTTGCCAGATTGACGACCGCTAAACCAGCCGTCCGCGTCGATGCTGCTTGGAAAAAACCATCCACAAAGCGTATCCCAATCGGAATCCTATTGATTTCCGGGTTATTCAACTAATAGAGCAAGTTAGCAGGTGGCTAGCAGGTGGCAAGGAAAGACGCGCTCATGGACAAGGGCACCTACATCTAAAATAATGAAGAAGATCAGTTGTAGACCATTCAGAACAACAAGAACTCCAAATAGCCACCACGTAGCCGCGCCAGGAAACATAAGGGTAAAACATCTTCGTGGGTGGTCTAGCAAGAACCGCAATTCTTCCCACGCAGGGCTGCCGAAGGGAACGAGGTGAGAAAGCATCCAGATCGTAAATCGCAGCATGCAAGGAAATGCGGTATTTCCAACGAGAATAAGGAAACTCAGCAAAAGAAGTGGAAATATTGCATCGTAGAACGACATCATCGAGTCAGGGGTGAGAGCGAATCCTTGATCGTTGAAGGCGGAAGCAGAGGTGAAAACAGCCCACCACGGACGGCCTAACCCTGCTTCTTTGACAATGTTACCGAATCTTTCTGTTTTCAGAATCCATGGCACCAAAGATACAATGCCTAGGAGATGGAAGAAGAAGAAATAGCCAATCAGCACCACCACTAGTAATTTCAAGGCTCTGTATTCAATACCCCCTAGCTCGTTCCTCTGAGCCTCTGTAAGGTCGACAAACGCAGAATTTCGGCCGATTGTCGGCTGCCAACTAAGATAGGGGCTTGAACCAATGTCAGGACCCTGAGACGAAGAACGAAAAAGACCCGAAAATGTTCTACTTCTCGTCCTTTCTGGCGGAATGAAATCTGCATCCGGTTCCGAGGGACGATAGGTTGACCTTCGGCGAGGGTTAATTCTCGAACGCATCCGGGCAGCATTAGGCTCATCGATGGTGATATGGTGTTCTTGGGGCGGCTGTGTACAAGGCGGAGTGGCGGGCCACTCCGACCGTGATGTCTGTACTTGTGTCAGATCTTCGCCGTCTGCATCATCATCAACTGTTTGTGGGACTCCGCCTCTATCGTACTCTCGAGGGCTCGGAATACGTAATGCGCACGTGTGCCTCCGTTGATGTGCTAGGAACGCAATATGATGCTCGGGGCTCAAATATTTAGACGCTCCGAGCTCAACACCTTTATCATTTTTGTCAGATATGGGAGGCTCCATCGTATCCGCCGCATCACCTCGGTTTTCTCCTCTAGCTTGATCCTCCCCCTGAGGGGAACTGGGCTCGCCGCCAGGACTTGGTTTGGGTGACCTGTCGCTCTCAGACGTGGAAGCCGCATCTGTCTTCTTCTCAATATCATGAGCCGCTGAACAACCCTGAGCCTGTCCAGTACCACTATCCCTCAAAAGCACTATCTCCTTTCCACGGACCCCTATATTTCCTCGATCTCGGTTGTGGCTAGTTTCCCGCCGATCTTTGGTCAAAGCCTCGCGGGTCAGAGTCCTTTGTCTTGATTTAATGCGTCTTAAGGCTTTGGCCTCATGGACGACATGTTGAAATCGCCTTTCAAACCAAAAAAGGCGGATGAAAACGACGAACGTATTAATGAAGATCGGATTGGTGATCATGGAAACGAACCATAACCCAACCTGCTGGTAGGTCAATAGAAGATTGGTGTCGACGGGGTTGAGACCGCTCTGGGTAGTAGCACCGGTAGCGAACAGCAGCGCATCAATGTATGTCACGTTCCCAGGCGCGTAGAGGATGACAGAGGCAACGAGGGAACAGGTGATGATGTAGCCATAATGGAGAGATAAAAAATTAAGCCGTATGGTAGAAAGAACCGGAACTCGGGTCCCGATTGAATCGAGAGTCTTTATAAAGGCTTCCAGTGAGCTCCAGTAAGCCCGCCTTACTTTCAAAACACCAGACCGGAGTGCCATGACGCTTTAAAATAACACCCACCAGGGGGGAGGAGGGGGTGGGGGGTTTGAGATCGAACGGCTGTGATCGAACACCGTTTGGAGGTATATATCTGTATCCCGGGATTTGGGACAAGCCAAAACTGGAATCCGCAGCACAGCCAACAGGGAGCAGCAGTTGGAAGGACGACCTAGAAGGCAAGTCTATGCTTATCCCTCAAGACGCCGTTAATGGAGAGCTTGTTCGCGACGGAGCAAGCGCAGTAAGGCTAGAAGATACAAAAAAAGACATGACGAAAGCTGTATATCGTGTACGCAAAGAGGCCAGCAAGACACCAGGAGGTCGATAGAGAAGAATTGACGCTGGACATACGGAGGCTCTGGAGGTTCTCAGGAGACGAAAGAGCCACGATGCGGAATTGGAGTGGTTGACACAGCTTGAAGCGGGTGGCCATCGCCGCTGTTCAGAGTGAGCAGCGCCGCGTGGCGAGATCTTCGTGGAAATAAGCTTCACCCAGACTCATTCCATCCAAGTGGCAGTGGCGAGCCGCCCGAGAATGCTTCCATCTTGTGCTCATTATGGCGATACATCGTCAACCTCGAGGCATTTTTAGGGCTCTACAGGCGCATGGTTTTCTTCGTGGAATTTTGCGATCCCGATATTACAGTCCCTAGCCACTGTGCTAATAGTATTACCTGCCTAGCGCTAGGGGAACGGCTGCTGGAGCCCATCGCATATTAACTCGGTTGACAGTGTTGAAAAGGTGATATGATCTTATATGTTGGTGGTGAACTTGCAGCCTGTCGCTCGCCCAGAACTAAACCCGCTGGAGTGATTCTCAACCATCTGATTGGAGGCTGTTCCTCATGACGTGCATGGAACTGTCCCATTAGTACAGATTTGTATAAGATCGCTTGATGGGGTCCTTTTGCTCAGACCTCATTTTAAACAGCCTGGGAGAAAGCATTTTCAAGATAAAGAATGAGATATGATATATCCACAGCACTTTTTTTTTTTTGGAAACCTTCACGATAGGATATATCATTCTTAACCAGCTAGCTAGAGAACTCTGACCTTGTTTCAACAATCAGAAAATAATACGGAACTAGTACCTGTGAATCCCACCAGCTAATTTGTCAAGGCATCACTTCTATACGATGGGTTTCCGTCGATGCGGCACTGGAGAACTAGCGAAAATTGTTATTTCCAGTGGAGCCCCGTAGACTGGTGGCCTGCATGTCAATTAAATGAGAGAAAAGAGACAAGGTTATTTTCATTTTTAGAGAGAGTGTTGATAACAATCTTCTGAAGATTTCCTCTTGGGGGAAATTTGGAGGAGACAATGAAGCACAAAAACAGGGGAGTCTAAAGTCTCACTCTTGAAATATGTATTAAAAGAAAACATAGCAAGATATATATTCCAAGAATTAGATTGTTACATATCTCGGTTTCTGTTGAGATATAGTTATCGTGCTTTTTCAGGTTAGGAAAAGTTCTAATGCCGATAAACTTCTTGCTCTTAGTATGTTTTCTGTGTTCAAGTATATTTCTACCTTTAATTTAGTATATAGAGATCTTTATTTCTTTCTTATTGATATCTGCTGTATGCTGCACTCAGACTAAAGATATAAATTATGTTGTCCCTCCATAGTACAGGTTATTTGGGATTTCCAATATGCTATGTATGGCCGCCCACTCTTTTCAATGCTACTTGGAAACATCCCCTCATCAGCAAGAACAATAATGACGTAAACCCAGTGTAATTACATATCTATCTAGGTACGTCGGGGTGATATTGCTGGCAGTCGCGCATGTTATGCAACCGGTTGCAAATTCCATGGCGCTGCCTCTCAAAGAAAAAGGCCAGTGGACAAAAGAAGCACCGCAAGATCAAAAGCGAAAACAGAAATGAAAAATTACGTAAATAGAAAAGTGTAAGCTGTGAAATATAGCCAAAGGAAAAAGGAAAAAAAAAAAAAAAAAAGGTGTATCCAGTATCCCTTTGAACAAGCAGAGTCCTTCCCAGTCGCAATTCATATGCAAGTTGTTTCTCTATTCGTTATCAACGCTTCGGTTTGGTGGTTTGTTTCATGTTTCATGTTTCGTTTTCCATTTCCAAGCCCTCGAGGCCTCCATTACATCATCGAGTTAACTGAACAAAAACAAAACAAAACCAAATCAAAAACAAATGGCACCGAAACCCACGGTTCGGACACGCAACAGAACGATCTCGGGTTCCGTCTCGCGCTGCGAGCCGCGGTTGCTCAGGGGTCGTCACAGTCGTCAACGGGTGCACATTTGCCGATCCCCTCCTACATATAGTTACGATCAAGTTTCATCAGCGATTAGCGAGTGGTTTTCTTCTCCGAGATTTCGTAACAAAGGAATTATCAAGGGGGAAAAGAGAATGATATCGCCCAAACAGCACTTACGAAATAGTAGTTTTTGCACGTAAGTCCCGGACAACAGTCGATATAATAGCCACAGGGAGCACCCTCGGGAGGGCATCGGGCGCTTAGCGTCTCTGACGTGGGCCGGCCCATGACGCTGACAGCGACAGCGATGAGTAGAGCGATAGAGGTCTTCATGGCTGGTTTTTTAACGGGGTGAAAATGGAAATGGAATAATATGTTCTTTCTTTAGGTTTCGGATGGTCAAAAGACGGAGGAGAATAATGTTGAAGAAATGAATGATGCCTTGGAGCTTTCTTATATATCGCTCTCAGAGGATGTTTGAGACATACAGGGATCCTGACGGGCTTGGGGGAGAAAGGATAATCCGGATTTCAAGCCAACCAGCGAGTTCCTTGTCGACTGTGAAAGAAGGACTGGGGGAGTAGCGTTATCCTTAAATATCTCCGATGGCGCTGTCGCTAGCATGCTGGCCAGGGAAGGTTGATGGCTGGGTGCTGCGCGGTGGATCAGGTTCCAAGGGCTGAAGGGCTTAGGGCCACCGATTAATTCGCAGTTTCATGCAAGTTGGATTGCATTTTCTAAGAATATGGCTCTTGTGATTCCAGGGCCTGAATGCAAAGCGCCTTCTGATGGTAATTTGCCGGGGTGAGCTTACGTCGGAATGGCCGTATGATCTTAGCAGAGTCATTTTCTTCAGTCTAGACTACTCTCAATTATTTTAGTGTGGAGTTGGGGGGCATTGAGAGCTATTTATATGGAATTGGCACGAAGTAATAAGAATCTATTGCTAGTTAACGTTAATAGATAAATTAACGGAGTGTTTTTGTGACTTATTCTGTTGACCTTGGTGCATTGTTTTTCGAACGGGCGGCGGGTGGTTTGTGTCATCGTTGGGAAACAATGGGCACCAACTCCCCCAACAGTTGGCGGTTTGTTGGTGCGCGCGAGGGCATGATCAACTGGCCCAGGCATTTAAACAATGGCAGCAAAATGCATGAAATCGTGGAGGGGTGAATATTGTTCCCTGGAACGCCAGCCTGCATTGCATTTCGAGGTGTCAGCCTGCAGAAATCGCACGACCCGTGCAACATGGATCATTATTGCCCTGCAGAAACATGCACAATAAGACGCAATTGTGCTTCATGCTTCCTGCTATGCCCGTTGTAATTCATCTACAGCACGGCGCCTCAAACTCAAACATAACCCACCATTTTCTTAAATGATGCGATGAATATGGGCAAGAAGCCGAGCAACGTCCGCATACTATCGATCTAATTTGAATAATACTACGGAATATATATATACCAATAGCCATTCATTCCCCCATTTGTGCTGTAGTATGACCCAATCACATGCGTAGGCTTGGGGTTATCCAACATCCGTCCATCCATGGATATGATGAAAACGTGAAGTTGCGTGCATGCAGGAAATGTATGAAGTGCATGAAGGCGTTCTTGATAAGATTAATGACCTAGTTTTTGATATAGATACTGTTTCATTCCTTCTCCTTTCTTTTTCTGTGTTGTGTCCCTGACCTTGTCAGCCGCACAGTTTCCATGATCAACAAACCCAGCTTTTGAAAATCTCATCATAACTGCCAATGCAAAACCAGAATAAATTCGGAGGCAGAGATGTCAACAACTGCTCTTTGGGGATTGGCATTCCTTCCGTGATTCTCAATTGAAAGGAAATTGGGTTGGTACTTTAGTTACTCAAAGTTATGTAGTAGTCGAAAGCGAATGTGCCCCGAAACTTATCAACTTCGCAGATTGGGTCCTAATTACCTACAGCGCACATACTGAGTGGCCCTCCAGATTTCACTTGAAGCCCAGTTTGACGTTTCCCCTCATCTCATCTCTCGCACGGACAATCAAATGGAACAGGGAGGAGAGCTTGCATTCGCATATGACATCAGCTATGTTGGCCAAGTTCCATGCTCAATGGCGATGAAAGAGATATGTAGAACGTTGAGCGTCTCTTCTCTGCAGAGGCCGGTTTCAAAAATTCTGTTTCACGCTAAGAATATAAACTGGAATATCATTGCTAGTGTAAAGGGTCTCTTGCTTGGGCTAGGAGCACAGCATTGATCACCTGAAAGGTAATATCTCTTTACTTAAGTGATGGAGCGGCAATACTTAATGCTGGTAGGGGTATCTCAATTTAAATTTATCGTGTGAGTCAATACTTTTGAAACCGTCCTCCCGAGAGATGTTCTTAAACATAAGGTCATCATGATGCATTTCCTTGAGAAATTCATAGGAGATAGGATCACGTGCGATTGCCGAAAATCCATGACTCTACTCAGGCGTATGTGACATCGATGGCTAACTCCTCCAAGTCTGTGGCCGTCGCGAACACCCTTGTCACGGCCCCCTGCATTAATGTGATCCACTCGTCGTTGAGCCTGGATGAAGCCTAGTTGTTGTCGCTGTTATCCATGCCCTCTGAAGATATATAAATGTGCTGATAGTGTTGAATGGGTTCAAAAAAAGCCGAACGGGGCTCAGATCTTCGTCAACGCGCTCTTCACTGAAATTGGTTACATTGCACTATGGAGATGAGGAACAGAAGTCATTGACTTGAGCACTAGAAATTCATATGGTAAGCCTGTTTCCATGCCATTTGTCCAAAGGATTTGGTATGTGTTTAGATCATGAGGTGGAATCATTGAACGCTGGCATTGAGTTTTTGTTTGAATTGCTGGCCTGTGCAAGAGCTTTTGTTCAACGCGTTCCTCGGAGTTACGGCGTGAGGTGTAGGGTCATTATCTTTAAAAAAAGAATTATATAACTATAAAGAGAGAAACATACCGAAGATAACGAGATCTCGATGATTATGTCACATTGACAGGTGCTGAATTTGTGACCAAATCACATCTACTGTACATAGTCTGGTGAGAGTTCCAGCTTAAAGGTGCAGGATTCCTGCTCTACAAGCGCTAGGCAAAATGCAGGCTATCAGTGGTTAGCTCTCAGCCATGGGTCGGCGAGCAAGTCTTTTGCACTGCTGCGCTCCTCTGGCTGCCATCGTAGCATTCTCATGATAAAAGCCAGGAAAGATATTTTGTCTTCGTCTTTGATCTGACTTAGAGAATCTACCAGGGAGACATTTTCTGGGATCAGTTCTGGATATCGGAATGCGCCTAATTAAATAGTGAGCAGTTACTCATACGAGAGCGGGGGATAAATGTACCATCATGGTCAAAATACTTTGTAGTCTCGCGACCTTGGCCGAGAAGCCTTTCCGGCGGTGGTCCCAATAGTGCGATCATATGCGTCAGATGCCTTTCACTCGTATATTCCATTTTGCCCGGACTAAGCGCCCCGAAGCCACCATCCTTTTCGAGCAAGTCCCATAACTATTCAATCAAAGAGGTTAATGATTCGTATAGATTCCATTAGACGGCTTGGTCTCCATACTAGAACTCCAAGATTCCATATATCTGCACTGTAGCTCCAACCTGAAGTGAGGATAACTTCTGGTGCACGATAGTCATCTGCCTGAATGGTATGGTAATACAGGTGAGGCACATCCCCACGTACAGCAAGACCAAAATCAGTAATTACTGGTCTTCCTATCCCTTTGGTCTGCAGGCCGAATCCATTTCGTGATAGATAGATTATCCGGTCTTCCAGAACCTTCTGAGGGAGAGGGTGTTCGAATTCATCGCGTGCAATGATATCCAATAAAGATTCGTCCCTCAACGCAATTAAGATATTATCAGATTTGAGATCTTTTGCATCGTCAGTCCATGTATTCCAGTAAGAATGCGTTTTCCGTGTTGCTGGAGATGTAGTTACCAGTGTGGATGATATGGCATTCACTGTGAAGGTACTCTAGTCCTTGAAGTACCATTTGAGCTATTAGCTTAAGGATATCTGAAGGTATCACGTCGTTTCGAAAGCGCTGTTTGAATATCCAAAGAGGTTCTCGTAAAGGATGAAAGACCAGGCATACATGTGTGCCATGTGGTCCACATAGTTTGAATGAGTCTAGCAGAGTTCGTACAAAGTCATGGCCAACATGCTGGGGATTTGCTCTCGTAATATGCTCTGTGGTATGTAATTCCGTTTCAGCAGACTTTTTATCCGCGTAGTTGTTTGTGCTGACCTTGACTGTAACATAACGCCGTGGTAGCCAGCGCCATCTGTGTTGTTAGCAACTGAACGGGACATGTGGGGGGTGGCAAACTCACTGATGTAAATCTTGTGCCAGCCACACAGTTGAACTTGTACCCCAACCGAGTTTCGCGACAACTTGATATCTATTATTTAGGACTTCGTATAAGCGTATAGGATAGAAATGGCTTGGGTTATATTGAGGGGTGTGTTCCTCCTCAATAGGCTCTGTCGCAGAGAGACCCGCGGCCACAGACACTGGCGCAGCGAAAGGAGTAGATTGGAAAATTCTCCGCGTGAACGTTATGGGTGCCTTTAGTCGAAGCATCGCTATGCAGGTTAATGCCCCACCAAGGTTGTTTCCTGCAACATTCACATCAGGAACAGCATTCGAACGTCGCCAACAACCTGTAGCTGGGCATCGTGATACAGTCAGCGAAGCCACGTTGAGAAGTTGATTGTGTTAGGCCACTGGGGCAAAAGAGCTCAATTACACCCGCTTTTTGCACATTTAGCTTATGCGGTCAGCCCTACAAACCGTTTGGGCTGCAATCTAAACTCTCAGGATGCGAAATCTCAGGTCGTGTATGGAAAACAAGGTCATGAACCTTATTCAAGGAATTTATTTGGCCATTTTTATCTCATATCGTCTTCAAGACAGCTTCAATTTTTCTTTTTATTGCTAACGAAAATATGTCTTGCAGATTAGACCAGTATATTCATGCTCCTTCATCAACAGCGTTAAGCTCTTCCTTTGAAAACTTGACCTCCCGTCATGATACCAATGTGCCGAAGTGATGCGAATTCCATTTTTATCCAGCAACTTCCCTGACACGCGAAGTTTGGGGTCTTGGGACGATTGATGCTCATGGCCCCTGGGAAGATGTGAACAAATTGTCTAGATATAAGGGAAGAATAAACATACGCAATTTCAACTGTCGCTACTCTATCTTTGAGCTCCGAGTTGTTTTCAACCGATTTCTCAACCATCTCGTCATATTTGGTTACGCGTTGAGTACCTTTCCATATTATTTGAAGCAAAGATCGAGCCGTGGATGAGAAGAATCGGGACATTGTGGAGAACGTGAGGTTATTCGATATCGAATTACGCAAAAGCAGGAGGAGGAACGCAAACCCATGAAATGAACATCTGTGGCTACTGATGTTTTGAAAGGACTTTGATCCCCTTTTATCCCTCCACCTGTGTTGGAGATTTCACTCTGTCAATTCACGTTCCACCGCTTTCATATCTTCCCATTCACACATAAGTGATTCCCAGAGAGAGTGGTGACGGGTAAGCGTAAGTGGAGTAACAGGACGGTGGGAGAATACCTTATTTTATTACAATTTAACCCATCTTCCACTCGTTATGTTCGTGTATGCTCGGGGAAGAATTGATAGGATCTAAAGTGAGGCCATCCGGCAACGGACAAAACTAAACCCCAACAACTTCTCTAATGGCATCTGCATCTACATCTGCAGCTGTTCTTCATCTTCCCCTTTCAATCATTGTATCGTGGAAGCAATTATGAAATAGAACTGAAGTACAGAATATTATATATCTAACTTCAAAAGGGTTGGAAGAAAATGACAACAAACATAACGAGAGCAAAGAATGGGACGACGAAAAGGACCTATTTAAAGCAAAAGCCGAGACAAGGAAAAGAAATTAGGCTAGAAAAGCGCGAGAATAAAGGTCCCTATCTAGACAGAAAAGAGGAACGGTAGACATGACACGTAACATGAACTGATGAAAATGAACGAGAGAAATAGGAGCCATTGAATAAAACATCTCTAAACAAATGATTACCCACTTATCAGCAAAACGGAACAAAACACAACTAGCTATCCCTGCCAGCGCCCCCACCCTTACTGAACTTGACTAACGATCTCACTAGCCCTCGACAAGCTTTCCACCATTTGCTGGCACTCCTTTCTCCGGCGGATGGTGTACTCGCTTTCACGGAGGAGGTCTTCTAGTTCTTCAGAGTGGTACATCTGGGCTAGAAGTTCGCGTTGCATTCCATCTTTGGTAAATCTGAGAATCTTGGTAAGTATACATGATAAAAAGAGAGAGCAAGAAACAAGGCATAGAGGGTATATGTTTTAGGAGGTGAATGGACACCACACAGAGAGATAAAGAAATGAAAACGTACTGAACGAGGTTAAGCATAACGGCCTTGGGTACCATGTCAATCATAGTTCTCTTGACGATATTATAGTAAGAGCTTATCAGGAGTTCTATTGAATTTTGGCGGTGTCGACGGTCAGTATACGGTGTCGTGCAGAAAATCGTGAAACGTTTCATGTGCTTGAGGGATTAGGAGGGAAATGGAACATACTAATAACTTCAACCTCAGCGTTCTCGCGTTCAGACAATGTCCCTGAAGCTTTGAGGGTAGGGGGTGGAGCCTCCATCGCAGCCATCTTCTTCTTATTCTTCGACGCGAAGAAGCTGCCGAAGAAGCCGCCGTTGGTATCCGACATGGAGTCGAGAGATGGGCTCGCCGCTCGTGGTACTGCGGATGGAGGTAAGGGTTTTCCAGTCTTGGGGTCAACCTGGGTTGGTTTACTGGCAGCATTCCGTTCGTTGACGATGGCCATCGCCTAATGTAAAGAGGGCGGTGAGTATAAGCAAGGATGACGGTGCAAAGAATGAGAAGAAAAAATGATATATGCTATTTACCCTATGCCCATTTAAGAAATCCGGATGGCCTGTATTGATATAGCAGGATTCCATCGCCACGAGATCCTTAACCAGTTTATTTGTGGGGTCCATTGCCTGTTTGAAAAATGAAATGACAACGCTATGGAATTTTTCCTTCAGCTGTGGATATCTGCGGAACGGTTGCTTGCTGAGGAGCTGGCCGAGGATGCGCACGAGCTCGTCGTAGACTAGTGATACGCATTTTAGACTTGGATCTTCGAGTCGCTTGATTTGCTGTTTCACGATAAGTTCGAAGGCGGTTGTCCCGATGAAGAGAGCCGGCGAGGAGCCCGAAGAGTTACACAGGATTGTTCGAATATCGACATCTTTGACTTGGTCAAATGGATCGACTGCCTTGACGCCATTGGAGTAGAGTTCATGGAAAACAAAGCTGATACGTGCACCGCCTGAGAGCTCAATGCTAGACAATTCCTGGTAGTTACCATCCAGAACTGTCCGAAATTCAGTGCAGAATTCTGTGATTATATTGAGGACGATGTTTGAGCTATTTCCGAGCATGGAGTCACCAAGTTGGGCCAGTTCTACGCTGTATTTCTGGAGAGAAGCTGCGATACGGGCTTTGATATCGGGAAGTGTTTGTTTAATGTGCATCATGAGAATCTAGATACGGTTGTTAGCTTCTATCGCAGAGAGGGGCATTATAGAATTATTGATTCAGTCCCGGCTTACCAAATTCAATTTTCTCGCCAGATATGGCGTTCCGCAGTAGGATGACTTATTCCTATAGGCCTTGTGGTTCTCAAAAAAGTTTTTCTCGTGCTCCAAAGCATAGGAAATAGGTCTTTTATTCTCAATATCCCGTTGCCCACGGTTGACGACAGGGACATAGCCTAGCCGCAAGGGAATAATTCTGCCAGCAAGAATATCTACCACATCTGTGCCTGCATCCATAAGATCCACTTTCGTAAGCACACCAATGGTACGTTGCCCTTCCGGGTCGACTTCCCGCGCGAGTTTCAGGCCATCAGAGTTGGCAAGGTCCTGGTTCGCAGCGGTGACGGCGAGGATGATAGCATTAGGCTTGCTGATCTGCTTCAACACCATATCTCTTATTTGTTTCTCGATATCTTTCGGCTGATCTCCCACGGGAACTTTGGTTAAACCGGGCAGGTCGACCAAGGTAAGTGTCAGGACGTTGGGGGAGAATATTCTCAGATTAATCGGTGCTGGCGAAATGCCCGCATTGCGCCCAGTTTTCTGCTCCGTCTCGCGTACAATCTCATCTCTGATCTTGTTGAAATCGTAAAACTTCTGGCCAGGGATATGTAGGAATTCGCCATATTCGTCCAAGTTAGCTTCCTTATCGGTGGTTTCCAGTTTCTCATCCTTAACGCCATTCGTCTGCGCTTTCGAGGAAGCAGGTCTGTTGATAAGTTGTAGGACTAGTGGCCGTCGAGTTACAATTCCTGAACCTCTAGGGAGACTAATTTGATCAAAGGGAAAGAGGAAAAGGAAGTAGACACCCATCAGTTGGACTATTCTCCCGGAAGACAATTGGAAACGGCGCAACTCACAAATCTCTTCCGACGATATTTTCCAATACGGAACTTTTTCCACTCGACTGCGAACCAACAACCACTATCTGTGGAAGATCAATGGGATTTTGTACCTAGATGAGAGCAGTATCAGCATCGTTATCGGCATCGGTATCCCATGTGTCGTCCAGGGATGTGGAGTGGGAGCAAAGAACATACTCCAACGGTCGTGAAGACATCCTGCAGCTTATTTACTAGTGAAATAAGACTGGGGTCATTGACGTTTATTCTATTCGGCGGTGGAACCGACACACAATTTGCGAGTTAGCCAGCTATATATCTAGAGCAAAAGCGGCGAGAAGCAAGCCATATGGGGAACGCACGAGTAACCAGATGGGGTCGCCGACATGTCGGGCGAAAGTAACATTCAAGATAGCTCACTGTTATAGAAGATATAGAATAAGGCCAAAGATAGTTATCGTGAGAAGGAATGCTTTTGGGTGCGGTGTGGTTTGGGCATCACGACGGAGAATGAATGATGAACTCGCATGATGATAATAATAGGCTGGTCATTTTATATGATGACTAAGCAGGCAGTTATCTTCCACACGACCATGATTTTGTTCTTCAAGATAGATGCTCTTTAGGCATCTGCATTTTTTCAGCAGCACGAGAGGCGGTGACTGTTTGCCGCGTCATTTTGGTTTCTGGCAGCCCACTCATTCCGCTCAAACTATTGTCGTACCATGCCAGTACTAGTATTTATTGCGAAACGTTCTCTGGCCGAGCGAACCCGGGCGCTAGGAGCTGAAGAAAAGTTACAAGGAAAGCAAAATTCACTGTCTATTGGAGTATCGGAGCAAATCGAAGAGTGCATCCATGCATTCACGGAAAGTTCCTCGGTACAAAGCATGCGCGCTGGAAACTGCTAGTGCGAAAGATCCTCAACGGAATAGGCAGATATATAACATATATGTCTAGACGGGAGTACTATCCTGATACATACTTCAGATTCTGCTATAATCAAGTTGTGTGTATGTACCCTGTTGGTGGCATAGGCAATTATTGAATGACCGTTATTTTGAACATGAAAAGAAAGGATACCCCCATAGAGAGGAAGTCAAACGAAATACTCTCTCTCTCTGTCCTTCCATCAAACTCATCGGAATAGTATCATACAAACTGCTATATAACAGGCCAGGCCAGGCCAGATCGAAAAGCCCTATCCATTCCTCGTATTACGGAACAAATTCTCTTGGGGAAATTAAATTATAAAAAATCAAAAACAGATGTAGGAAGCCGGATCTCATGGTCAAATGCTTGCCATCTATTAGACCATCCAGCACAAACAATCATTGAAGGGACACAAAAACTAGACACTACGCAAAATCACAACCGCCTTTAGTATTGTAGAAGCCATGGGCAACCAGTTTAGAACCATTCCCACCAGCTAGAACCCAAAAAACAAAATAAAATAAAGGAGGGACACGTATGCGGGTCTCGCAAAAAGATAATAGGGCCTATATAAAAAGGATGGATAGAATTAGAGGAATGGGAAGATATATATGTAAACCGTTTTAATCATGCAACCAAATTCCTCTACAAGTCAGATACCGATGCGAACTTCTCAGACATATCCTGAAGGATTTTTTCGTACTGCAATCCCATGAAAAGTTAGATATCAAATACGATATTCGGGTGAGAAGGGGGGGGGGGGGGAATGGAATGGGGTAGGAGCCATCCATACCTTTTGGGTTACAGCCCGTTCATCATCGGGCACCTCAAACTTCATCCCCCGCAACGCATTCTGGATGTCTGCTGTCGCCTCGCGGACCTTGGCCCAACTCTGGCCTTGCGCGATGGCCTTCTGGCTTTCGTCATGATATCCCATGAACGCCTTCATCATGTATTCTGTTTTCCACAATGGGCAAAACTGGTCGTAATCGCTGTAGCCGTTCTGCTGTAAGAAGTCATCCTTGAGCAGCGCCGCGATGTCCAGTGTAATCTTGTCCGGGTCGCCGAGGGCTGATTTACCAACGAGTTGCACGACCTGGTCTAGGTCTTCGGAGTTGGTGAGTAGCTCCTTGATTCTATCCCGGAGCCGGGGGAATTCCGGATGGTCCTTGGCGTAGTATTTATCGAGCACGTTGGTGTATTTGCTGTAGGAAACGGAGGTATTGATGGATGGGAAATGCTTTCGCTGCGCAAGCTTCTTGTCAAGACCCCAGAAGACTTGGACGATGCCAAGCGTGCTGGACGTGACGGGGTCGGAGAAATCGCCACCAGGGGGGCTAACGGCGCCAACGATACTGACACTTCCTTTCCGCTCGGGGCTTCCAAGCGCGATGCTCAGTCCGGCACGTTCGTAGAAAGAGGCAAGTTTGGCCCCAAGGTAGGCAGGGAAACCTTGGTCAGCGGGCATCTCTCCCAAACGTCCTGAAATTTCACGGAGGGCCTCAGCCCAGCGAGAACTGGAGTCTGCCATCATGGCGACGTTTTTACCCTGATCACGGAAGTATTCCGCGACCGTGATACCTGTGTAGATGGAGGCCTCACGGGCAGCGACAGGCATGTTGGAAGTGTTGGCAATGAGGCATGTACGTTTCATAATTGGTTCCTTGCGGCCGTCAATGTTGATTGAAAGCTGTGGTACCAGTTAGTCCCAATCCTGAAAATAAGTCTGTGGAAAGCATCCTACCTCTGGGAAATCCATCAGAACTTCAGCCATCTCATTTCCACGTTCACCGCACCCAACGTACACTATGATGTCACTGTTCGAGAATTTGGAGACACTCTGGCTGATAACAGTCTTCCCGCAACCAAACGCACCGGGGATACACACTGTTCCACCTTGAACACTGGGGAAGAGAGCATCAAGGACGCGCTGGCCAACAATGAAGGGAGTATCAGAAGCCAGCTTCTCGCTGACCGGGCGAGGAACACGGACCGGCCATTCGTGGGACATACCGAACTCCTGTTTCTTACCATCAAACTCAACCTCCAGGAGCTTTTCATCAACGGTATAGCTGCCCGGACCAGCGATGCGTGTGATGGTCCCTCTCGCGCGAGGGGGGAGCAGGATCTTATGGTCGTTCAGCAAGCTGTTTTCCCACACGCTACCCCATATGTCGCCACCGGTGATGTGGTCTCCAACTTTAAAGTTTGCTGGTTTGAAATCCCATTTCTTTTCTCGGTCGAGGGCTGGGATAGAGATGCCGCGGGGGATGTAGATACTTTGGGATGCGTCTGAAATGGCTTTGAGGGGTCGTTGAATACCGTCATAGATGGTTTCCATCAATCCTGGCCCAAGTTCTACAGATAATGGTTTCCCTGTTCTCACGACCGGATCGCCGACAGTTACTCCAGCTGGAAGGCAAGAGGATGCGAGTCAGTTTTGAGTCCGAGGTGTGTCGTTTGGAGGGGTTGTCCTGTATCATATTCACCTGTTTCCTCGTAAACTTGAATTGTTGCCTTATCTGCATCGATTCGAATGACTTCTCCAACGAGTTGGTCATAGCCCACTCGACACTACCAAATGTGGATTGAGATCAGCAAATATGATTTCAGGTGGTGGGACTTTTTGGAGAAAGGATATAATATATATATATATATAGTGGGTACTTACCAGCTCGTACATGGCGCAACCGATCATATTCTCCGCAACCACGACAGGCCCAGAGACAGAGTAAATAGAGCCATGTTTCCCCTCATCGGCGCCAGGCCGAGGATTCTTCGAGCTCTTTGGCGGCATCGTGGGAGGTGGGGATTGCGGATTATCGGGGTTGGGAGGGGGGAGGGGAGCTGGGGTTTCGTTGGAGGGGTTGAGGCGGTGGTGGTTGTAGTTGTGGTGTAGTTGGTCGGAGCTTGGAAGCCTGACGTTGTGTTGTAGCGCAGGTGGATCTTCCAGCGACGCAGCAATAGGCGTGGAGGGACGACTGTATGTTTGGTTTTTGGGAGCAATGAGATCTATGAGGGACGGCCGTGACTTCAATAACGATGGTCGACCTAGGCCCAGCATGTGTGAACCAGGGACTTAAATCCCGTTTTGTGGTTATTGAATTATGTGGCCTAGTTGTTGATTGGGGTACAAAAGTCAGTTTAGGTTCAATCGACCGACAACTCCAACCGCATCGTCAAATATTTCCTCAGTCCCCATCCCAAAACTGTCTTAAATGAACGAAATATCCATGAATTCGCAGAAGTCTTGAATATCATCCAAATATTGATTTCAACGCTTCTTCACAACTTCACAAGCAATAAATGGTTTGAGATTAGTCTGAAACCCAAGTATTTCTGTTAGTCAAGGGTTTCAAACTCATTGGGCACACCTCCATAGATACGGACTTCTCTTGAATTCTCCTTTGGAGAGGATAGGCGAGCTATTATGAGACGATTAAGAACTCCCAAGACTGGGATCACTGTTATTATCCCGCACCACCTTGACATGTTGACGGGTACCTGCAACTGCATACCCATTTCTAGTCCTGTTGTACCTGCAATATGGGGCGGGTGGTTTATACCAACCTGAAAGCTCAGCGGCATCATGGCTGTTTTTGGTATTGTAGCAAGGCGCCTTGCGGCTAGAGCAACCCGCACACCAGCTGCGTACTTTACAATAATTCTCTCAGTTGATTCAAACCCAACTCTCCAGATTCTAAGCCAGCTTTTATCCAGAACTGTTGATTTCTTCCCTCTGAAAACCACCCTCTGCACAAGCCTTGTCTGCGATCTGGAGCATTGACTGAGACCATCCAATTTTGATTGAAATCGAAAGACTGGGAGGCGGGTAGGTCTGAATGCTTTTTGGAGAGTCTGATACTCACCGATGATCCGTAGTTTCCTTGAGGCCCTTCAATTTTGTGAGGAGATGTAGGTGTTGGAAAGGCATGCTGATGGATTTACATGGCATACTCTGACATTTTGAATCCGTTTCACTGTGCGAAAGAGCTTCACATTTCATGAAATTCATTGAACATTTCTTGATGAAGAGTCCATTGATCATTGACAGTCTCCAGACGGCAAGCTGGCCCTTCTCTCAGCTAGATGGGTTGGATGGGCCTTATTCAGATGAAGCTACCGCAAACTCAAGACAAGTGCTTAGATATGCGCAGTACTCGGCATTTTTGGTATTTAATGAGCTGATTTGATTTTTTTCGTCAAATATGCAAAGGCAGGAACAGCACCAAACGCTTATTGAAGGTTCAAGACGTCAAAAATGATAAATACATTCACGTCTCGAAGACGGTCCGGACCCTCCGTAGAGGGTGTGGAATATGTCCTTGCACACACTACTCCGTAGAAATCCAAACAATACTAGGGCTCCGATAACTTCCACACCCCATAGGGATTGAACCCCTAATTTAGCAACCAAAGGTTAGGCACCATGCCCCCAAGCTTAATAACCCCAAATCCTTTGGGAATTGGCCAACTGAAATGAAACGGGTTTTATCACCATTTCCAAGACGTATCAGGACTTTGTTCCCAAGCCAAATTTAATGCCCTGCCCACATGATTAGGTCAAGGTACGCTAAAATTAGCCAGGACACAGCCATTCTTCTCTCCCTGAAGTTCTGTTAGACTTGCAGATAAGAAATTTCATTTCTTCTCTTTCTGCAGGTCTCCGGTTAACAAACGAATGACAAAGGGCAATTCGTTCATTCATTATCCTGTCCTGAAGCAAGCATTGTTAATTATTATTGTCCTGAAACGCGGGACAAGTAGTTTTATAACCACCTATCAACCTCAGGCTAGGCCTGTTCTCGGAAGCGCCACGCCATATCACACTTCCCTGCTTCCAGTCCCGCGTGAACAAGTCTTTGGCTGTCAGGGGACGGACCGACTCAGGTCAAGGGAGAGGGGCAGAGAGTACATTAGCTCTGCATTATTTCTTTTGGCGCTGGGTTGGAGAGTAGTGATCAGAAAATATCTCGCTAGAGCCTGGTGACAGGATCGTGAGAGTGGGCTGTGTGCATATATCAGGTGCTTGACAGTTTATCATCATTACTATTTACGAGGACTTATTGCTTGCCACCGGCCAATTTGTCTGTATTTTTCGAAGTTGCCTAGACTCGAACAAAACGAGTAACAAGCCCTCGGTATGCTGGGGGTTATGAAAGTTAGGAGCAATCTTTGAAGAAGCTTGATATTGAGTCGGCCAGACATCATCTTAAATGGTGGGGTGCAGAGTAGATTAATCTATGAGCCAACACAGAATAGAAGAGTCTGAAATGAAACAACCAGCTAGAGCTTGAACTGCAACGAATGTCTCTTCGCTTTGCGTGACAAGAGCCGTATTTGATGTGAGATGTTTGCTTCGAGCAGACTGATGGCGAACTCACAGGGAAGGAATGTAATATTACGTCACTGGGATACCTCCTGTATTTTTATTGTGTATCTGTATCTCTGATAAGGATTATCCGAGTGCTGCGTATGGTACAGTACAGTACAAGCACTTCGATGAAACAGTCATTGAGTTAGCCAATACACAAGTATAAGTACCTCCGTACAGTTATAATACAGCTTCATCATGTGCAAATAACTCACACTCAACTATTAATAATTGTTCCAGCTTCATCTGCTGCGTTTCTGGATCTTGATTCTCCGGTCTGTAACTGTGACTATTCTCCAGCAGAAAATCCCTCTCTGGTTCTTATGAGTCGCTTCTGTCCAGGTTGTTTCATCAAATTAACGATTGATGGAATTCCAGTTTGATACTGACCAAACCAGTTAGCAACCGCTGATGGTCACTGCAGTCTTGGTTCCTCGCTTTCCACACCCCCACGAAGACGACGACGACAGCAAAGCAATATTCTAGTTGGCCCCAGTTTTGTCAACCTCCTAGCCATCGACCATATCTCACCATTACCATAACGTTCTCAAGGTTGCAATTCAGGTGTTGTTGCTGCCCCAGGGTTCCTCCCCAAATTTCTGGTTCGCCCAAACTATTATTACCTCATCCTGGTTCCTCCGATCATTTATCGTTCTTCTCAACATCAACTGCATTTTTGCAGACGTAAGAAGCTCATGCCCAACCCTCCCAAGGCAAGCCAATCAAGCATACCAGCTTATCAGGCACTGCGAATCTAGCATCATCACGAATCCAAAGTTCAGAAAAGCTCGCGGCGTTTAGCCAGCTCCAGAGCTTCGAATCTGGCTGCACAGCGCTTTACGCTTCCTTTGACCAGAGAGGCCTATTCAGCTGGTTCTGTATAGAGCCAGGCTGAGAGGGCTAAGTAGCAAACATCGATCTGGCAGACGAATCTCCTTCACATACTCCCGCCTCAGCCGCTTCCGGCCCCTCCAACCTTTCTACAAGCATCGAATCCGTACCTTCTACGAGCATCCCGACTCCTACAGGCTCCGTCACACACCATTCCTCGACCCCATCTAGTGCCCAGATCACTCACGAGAATATTCCTCAATCCCTTCAAAGCAACGAATTACCCTCGAGGCTTCCAGGCTTAGGTTTACATACCGATCGTAGTGAGACTGTTCAGCTTGGATCCCGCCCGACTAACCGCCGCCGTCGTCGGGAACGAACTCCTCCTGATCAACCTGAGAGGCCCGGGTCGAGGTCTGGAAATATTGGTAGACGCAGACATTTGGCTGAAGAGCAAAGTAGGGGTCGCAACAGGGACGACATTCCTCCTTCCCCCAAGCGCAGGCGCCTGGCTGATAGCAACATGCGTCCCGACGATGGAGCTTCAACTTCAAACGCAAACGGGTTTTCTCCCAAATCAAATGGCTCAGCCGCTTCCTTGAAAGCCCCTGTTTCCACCTCAGTTAACGGCAGATCTCCTCATTCCAGTTCTAATGGCCAATCCCAAGCAAATGGTTCGGGCAAATCACCCGCATCTCTGTCACCTACATATTTTGGCCATGATCGGGAGGAGGTGACGAGGATCCTGATTCAAAGCTTACATGATCTGGGATACAACGAGGCTGCGTATACTCTGAGCCGGGAGTCTGGGTTTGAGCTTGAAAGCGTCGCTGCGGCTTCATTTAGGTCATCAGTACTTGATGGACGGTGGGCAGATGCGGAGGATATTTTGCTGGGCTCGTATCATCCAGATGGAGGAGGAAATGGGGCCAGTGGAGGGGAATGTGGAGGCGGAGGGAAGGCTATTCTCCGTAAGGCCGACACCGATCTGCTTTCTGAGCATGGCCCTCTTGTTTTAGCTGAGGGGGCAGATAGAAATGAGATGCTCTTCTGTTTAAGGCAACAAAAATTCCTCGAATTGCTAGAGCAACGAGATCTTGGAACGGCATTGATGGTTCTCCGGCAGGAGTTGACGCCGTTAAACCACGATATCGCTCAACTACATGCACTCTCCAGGTGTGTGATACTTCGAAACAAACAAGTTATGCTATATCTTCTCGCTAACGCTTGCTAGTCTTTTGATGTGCCCCGCAGAAAATTTACGAGCGCAAGCGGGTTGGGATGGCACAGTACTGCAATCACGGCAGAGGCTACTAGGCGAGCTATCAAGTAAGCTACCATGGAATAACAATAAAAAATGGAAAAGAAAAGAGAAAGAGAGAAGTACCCCATTTCACCGTGATAATGATCCTAATTTTCTTTAATCTAGGATCTATATCGCCTGCTGTTATGATTCCCGATCACAGATTAGCAGCTCTACTGGACCAAGTTAAACAGACTCAGATCAACCAATGTCTATACCACAACACCGCTGAACCCCCTTCACTTTATTCAGATCACCAGTGCGACCGAGCCCAATTCCCTTTGCGAACATCCTTCGAACTGAGTGAACATACGGATGAGGTCTGGTATCTCGAATTTTCCCATGATGGCACCAAACTTGCAACGACTGGCCGTGAGAACATCGTGATCATATACGATGTTGCAACTTTCAGCGTCATCCACAGACTAACGGACCATGGCGGCCCAGTTGCATATGCAACATGGAGTCCTGATGATTCCAAGCTCATCAGCTGCTCTCAGGATTATAAAGCTCGGCTGTGGGATGTGGAAGTATGTTTAACTCTCTACTTTCAAACTTGGTTTTCGGTACTAACCGATCACATCTAGACTGGGCATTGTATCCTTACCATCGATCACCATCATGAGCCAGTAACTTCTGCCGCATGGGCACCAAATGGTGACTCCTTCGTCACCGGCTCCCTTGATTGCCAATCCCAACTCTGCCATTGGAGCGTGGCAGGCGAATCCCTCTACAAGTGGACCGGCCAATACAGAGTACGAGACTGCGCCATATCTCCCGACGGCCGTCGACTCATCGCCATATCCACGGAGAAAAGGATCTACGTCTACAATTTCGAGACTCGAGCCGAGGAATATAATATGTCCATAAAACTCGACCTCACATGCATTAATATAAGCCTGGATTCGAGATATATGTTACTAAACACCTCGGAATGCGAAATGCAGTTGTTAGACATCGAAACAAAGGAAGTTGCCCGACAGTATTTGGGGCAGAAGCAAGGGAACTATAATTATATTATCAGAAATAGTTTTGGTGGAGCTGCGGAGAATTTCGTCGTGAGTGGTAGTGAAGGTAAGCCGATAAAAGTCTGCCTCATACACCTGTTTTCCACGTTACTGAGAAAGGACGACTCGATAGATTCCAAAATCCACATCTGGCACAAGGAGAATTCGACGCTCGTTGCAACACTTCAGGGCCACGGTGCAGGTTGCGTCAATGCTGTATCGTGGAATCCAAAGGATCCCGGAATGTTCGCTTCTGCAGGGGATGACCGAAAAGTTCGAATGTGAGTTTTTGTCGGAAAAAACCCCATTGACATACACTAGTTACAAATTTAACTAACACGCTGTTTCACTGCCAGATGGACAAGAGATCCACCAACCCGCACACCCGTTTCTGGGAAAGTACGGATGGTACCATCGAACGGTTCGGCACGGACAAGCGCGCTCCGGTCTACATTCAATCGATCCCCGAACTTCTAAGCTAGTCAAATCGTGCTATACCTGTGCGAACGCGCTCCTGAATATTCGAGATAGATAAATAGTGGCTCTCGCTCCCTTGCATCAAATCATAATTCAACCACATACATGATTACGCCATCCCCTTCCATGACATCAGAAAACAGCCCGTTTCTCGGCCGTCTCCACTTTATCTTTGTATGAATTGCATTTGTTTATTTTGGTGCAATCAACAAATCCAAGTATCAATGAAGCCAAGTATTACCTCATGATAAAACACTGCCTCAAGCGCGCACATGCACGGAGAGTCATACAGAGAGAATGGGGAGAAGGAGACCTATCCCGCCACTCACATCTCTCCAGAGACAAATACACGGCATCCGATTGGAGATTATATATCTATATATATTCCTATTTCCTTTATCTTTCCCCTTTCCTTTTCCCTCCGAACCGCCTCTTAATCACTTCCAACAACCCCACTTATTCTCTTTTTTGGTTGCGGTTGCGACTTTTAAACCCGATAGTCATACTCATTTCCACGGCCCCAAATTTCAACATAACTATTTCACTTTATTATTCCTTATCACGGGTTTGGCATTCATGGACGCTGCTTGAAGTTGGCTCTCTTACTGGGTAGAATTTATTGAGATTTCTTTTTTCCTATTGTTTTTATCTTTTTAATTTTGATTTTTCTTTTAGCATCCACATTGGTGCAGGGTTTAAGACGCGAGAAGGGAAAAGGGGTGCGATGTGGGCTTTCTTATTTGCAGTTTTATTATTCCATTTCCTCATCTCCTGACCTTAACCTTTACCCTCTGCTCTCCACTACCTCTCTATCTGTCTTTATTTTTTGATTTGATTTTCCCTTTCCCCTCCGCTTTGCTATGAATGTATGTATGTAAGGTCTAATTCATCCCACGCCTCTTGACCAGCCCCTCGCCTTCATAACATTTTGTTGTTGTTTCGAACTCGCTAGCTCCGTTGCTATTCGATCCCTCTCCCATCCTTTGTATTCCAGTGGCGGGTTTATTTCTGTGCTTTTTATTTCGTTTTTTGAAGTTAAAAGCCAGGTTTGAACTGGAGCTTGGAACTTCGAGCTTGGCTGGGGGTTGGAGGAAAGGGAGCTATGGTTTGTCTTAATCACGGCTATGACTATATTGGAACGTGGTTGAAACCTGTAGGAAGCAGCAACAAACTGTGATATAGGATAATATAGGCCTTTTTAAGGTGAAATGATATGTAAATATGATACCTCAATGTCTAGGTATTTCTACGGAGGATGGAGGGTAATACATTACGTTGATATGTTCTCATTGTCGGATTCATATACTTATACTATGTATGGAATTCGAGTTGTATATAGTAAATATTTGTCTGTTTGTCTGTTGGAGTAATGCAGGCATTATCAACTGATACCCCCGTACTATATACATAGCTATTGTTTGCATTTGAGCTGCATGTTGTGTATCCATTTCCTTTTTTCATTTTAATATTGCATCCCCCGTTACCGACAACAGTCGATTAGAAAACGCCAAAATGGGCCAATTAACGACCCTGACAGACAGACGTTTTCACATTTCGAGTGATAGCTCTCTTACGGTTACAATATAGATATATGTGTGCACGGATCACGTCCAGAGTTTCGCCAAAAACCCCAGCGGAACTGAAGGGGTCAAGATGTCTGGCTGCTTAATTGAGGAAATGATAGTTAGATAGTTAGGTAGAAACGAGAATTAAATTATCCCCTATGTAGGAGAGATCGTATGCTCGCAGGAAGAGTCAACTGGCGAATAAAGCCGTGATGTCTCTACAGGGTTTAGGGGGAGCAGCTCCTTCAATTAACTTGTACAGTCTCCGCGTTCTCGAATAGAGAGAAACATGGTTAAGGAGCCTGAACGCCCTTTGTTTACTCTTTTCATTTTTAAATCACCAAAGGTGTGAACCCTTGTTTTTTGCTACCTACTTAATTGACAGTCACAGCACTACCCGTATCACATCCAGTTCTATAACATAACAGAAATCATTGGAATTAAGAGATTCAATGGATTGGTAGAATCGGTGAAGGTTTCATTGCCTAGTTTTCATTATGGCGAATAGACCCAGGGTAATAACTGTGTCATACTCGACGGTTCAAAATTGGGACTCTTAAGATATCTCAATTTGGATATTAGATTTAGGAAGAAGAAAGAAATCGAGGGTCAGATGGATTAGGATCTGGGTAGTAGCATGTCATTGGCAGCACCAATGGAGGACGTTGGTGAGTTAATTTCACTGAAAAAGAAAAGGATTCCTGACAAAGAGGTTATGGAGCGGAGTGAGATGTCAGTTTCGATTTCACAGAGCAAACTGCATTAGGGAATATCAATAGAGCGAAGGAGCCCGTTTGTGGATTCACGAATAATGTCCGAACATACCAATTTAAAATATACCCCGTTTCCTCCACAAGTTCCACTAGCCTTATCTACTCGCATCTTAGGGCATTCAATGCGGTAAGAATGAGCCGCGAGTCTACCCACCTCGGACCTCACTGGCGGCGAACGGAATCAAATGCCAATTTGGATTTTTGAAAATGCATTCATCAACAAAAGAGGAAAGGCATGCTCTACATTTGTGCTCCACGATAGCGCAATTACGTGAGAAGGTCGGCAACTATTGGATTGTATTAGCCACAGGAACAAACGCGACATCGGCTTGTAACGGAGGTAAAATAACGTACCATTCATTGGCATCTCATCGATCTGGGTAGAGTAGTATAATTCGATGTCTCTGAGGATTCTGACATCCTCGCTCGTGACGAAGTTGATAGCAACACCCTTCCGTCCAAAGCGGCCACTTCGTCCAATTCTGTGGATGTAGTTCTCACGATTGCTGGGAAGATCGTAGTTGATGACTAGAGATACCTGCTGCACATCGATACCTCGAGCCCAGACGTCAGTGGAGATAAGGACGCGGGAGTTTCCTTGACGGAAGTCCTGCATAATGCTATCACGCTCCTTTTGCGGCATTTCGCCATGCATACTGGAGACGGTAAAGTTGGCTTCGCGCATCTTATCCGTAAGCCAGTCTACCTTGCGTCGCGTGTTGCAGAATATCACGGCCTGGGTGATTGTGAGGGTATCGTAGAGGTCGCAAAGGGTGTCGAATTTCCATTCTTCTTTCTCCACTGCAATGAAGTATTGTTTGAGCCCTTCTAGGGTAAGCTCGTCACGCTTGACAAGGATGCGAACTGGGTCTGTCATGAACTTTGTGGTCATGTCGAGAACATCATAGGGAAGAGTTGCAGAAACGACCACAACCTGCGTGGCAGGAGGAAGATAGCGGTAAACATCATAGATTTGTTCGCGGAATCCGCGGTTTAGCAGTTCGTCAGCTTCGTCAAGTACCAGCATCTTGATATGACGGGTTCGGAGGTGGCGACGGCGGATCATATCGGCAACACGGCCGGGGGTGCCCGAAACGACATGCTGGCCATGGTCCAGCTTCCGGATATCCTCACCAACGTTAGTGCCGCCGATACACGCATGGCATTGGACATTCATGTAGTCCCCCAAGGCCATAACCACGGATTGGATTTGGGTGGCAAGCTCTCGCGTTGGCGATAAGACAAGGGCTATATACAAACTTGTTAAAAACTGGAAAATTCGTGAGGAAGGAGAAACTGACCTTGAGTTTCCCTCAGAACTGTATCGATGACTTGTAGAATACTGATTGAGAATGTCGCAGTTTTACCAGTGCCTGACTGGGCCTGCGCGATGGTATCGCGGCCCTTGCAGATTTGGACGATTGCGCGAGACTGCACGGCTGAAGGCGATTCGTATCCGTACGCATAAATTCCACGTAACAGGTTTTCCTTCAAGTGCATATCCTCAAAGGTTGGCGCGACAGTCACTTCCTTTGATGTGGTAAACTCCATCCTCTCTATCACAGGTGTTCGTTAGAGAAGAGCTGCGAAGAAAATAGGGGACAATACGTACCCTCCGCCGTTCTATCGATTCCGTCCGCCATAATGAGTATTCAAGGATTCAAGCTAGATCGGTAAATTAGAATAATATAGGGTTTCCTTTTGATGTTGGTTTGAAGAACGAATTGAAGCTTCGAGATTGTGCTGAACAAAGTTCTGCAGAGTTTGCTTTGTTTGCTAGCTCACGTGACGGCGCGCAGCCTTTGCCAGTTACCAAATGCTCGCAATTAATTCACCCTGCAAAGGAACAAATTTCCAGAGCCGATGTCGAAAAGTAAAACGCCATAGAACCGTCGCAACCATGATAATAGAAGATCAGCGATTTATCCATGAAGATCTAGAGAGACTTGAGCAGGGGATCAGTGATCGGGTAGCGGACGAGCCCCGTAATGTAAGCCCACTCTCCTCTACCTTTTGTTTCTCACATCACGCAGCTTTAATAACCAATTCCCTGCAGATCCGAGAGCGGTTAAACCGAGACCACCAGATTGCAGGTTTCCTTAATCGAATCCAGCAACAATCTGAAAGACTCCTAGATATCTACAAAGATGCGGAAGGACTGCGAGCAAAGGAGGTCCAGGCCATCTCAACCGGTGAGCCTTTTGATGAATTCTACAAACGTCTAGAAAACATCAAAGATTTCCACCGACGATACCCTAACGAGCATGTTGAAAATCTCGAGCGAGCGTACAAGAGAAGGCATCCGGGAGAGAGTGAAGGGTTTGGAATGGAAGTGGAAAATATGTTTACCGGAGAAGAATCGTATGGCCAGTTTTTCGATCTCACGAAACTCCATGAGGACTACCTCAATCTACCAGGCGTGAAACGGCTCACATACCTACAGTACCTTGACCTGTTCGACGCGTTCACACAACCTCAGCTACCCATCAAGCGAAGCAGCAAGCTCACTGATAAATATTTCCAATATGTCGGTGATCTTGCTGCGTACTTAGAGAGCTTTATAAAGCGAGTTAAACCTCTGGAACCTCTTGAGAAGCTTTTTAATGGTTACGATGAAGAGTTTGAAAAGCTATGGCAAGAAAGCAAAGTTCCTGGCTGGGAAGACGAATCTACAACGGAAGCCTCGTTTGTCCCGAAGACTGAAGGAACAGGTGAAGGAATTTGGTGTACAGATTGCGAAAGGGAATTTAAAAACGAAAACGTATACAAAAATCACCTCACTGGGAAGAAACACATTCGCGCTGCGGAGGCCCGTAAGGCTTCTGGAACTGCCATCAATGGCTCAGCACCGCGAACAAGCGGCGACGCTGCGATTCGTCGCTTGAAGGAGCGTGCAATCGCGGAAAGAGAACACCGTGTTCGATCGCTGGCCACAACCCTTAAGGAAGAGAGGAATGCCACGCGCATTAATGTGGAGCGGAAGCAAGGAATGACGGAGAGAGAGCGGCAAATGGAGCTCGATGCGCTGTTTGCAGAGAGTGCAGAGCCACCTGGGATCCGTCACTGCGATTCTGATTCCGACAGTGATAATGAGGAGAGGATATACAATCCCCTTAAGCTACCGCTGGCTTGGGATGGAAAACCAATCCCCTACTGGCTATACAAGCTGCACGGCTTAGGGGTGGAGTTGCCATGTGAAATTTGTGGTAACTTTGTCTATATGGGACGACGCGCGTTTGACAAACACTTTTCAGAGGCTAGACATATCTACGGACTAAGGTGCCTTGGAATCACACAGCAAACCAGCTTGTTCCGAGAGATCACGAAAATAGAGGAAGCGCTGAGACTCTGGGAGAAGCTTGAACAGGATCGGAAGAAGGAGAAGGAGTCTCGAGAAAACGTGGTGCAAATGGAGGATGCTGAAGGAAATGTGATGCCAGAGCGAATTTATCTCGAGTACGTATTCCCTGCGCTCTTATTTTTGTACTTGGAAGTGTGCTAACAATGTACAAAACAGTCTCCAGAAGCAAGGTATCCTGTAAAATGCTTCTTTTTGTTGCTATGGTTTTTCATCCATGTATTTTACCAAACTACCACTGGCGGTTAGAAATACGGGGTCACCACGGAGTACTCAGTAGGTAGGCGTTTGAATGAAAGGCTTTCCTGACTAACCTATATACAACTGCCTCTCCAACCTGGTATATGTGACTGATGGCTGTTCCATATGGCGCATACTTGGGCTTTGCTGCTCACAGAAACGAATAAATTGGTTGAACCTTGCCTAGGTAACCTTTCGCAACACACAGTCATGTGATTTGGCGAATTTTCGTGTTGCTTGAGGAAGGTAACATCGCTTTTGACGTTATTCAAAAATTGAAATTTCAACAATATCAGACTTCATGGTCACCATAATACTAATAGTTACACTGGGATCACCTACATTTTATCTCGTATTATTGTCTTTATTTCCATCTAATGCGCTGCTGAGCATAACGTCTCGCTTATTTATTTTCATTCACACTTTGTGCGTGATGCGCGTCTTCAGGTAATATTTGGTGCGACTACATTAAGGCTTTGCTGCCATTTTCTTTTTTGTCATGGGCTTTAAATTTTCTTATGTGTGCGACCTGTTTACGAGCCTCGAAAATAATCTCACTCTGAGGGCTTCAACGGCGTCGAGGCATAGAAACCCAGACGTCGCAACCATTGCCAACTGGTTTAGCCAGCACGGAAAACAAATCCACGGTGGAGAGACGGACCGCCTTGCTCTGTTGTCATGTCTATTCCCAGAGAGGCGACCGGAGAGAGTATTTGGATTAAAGGAGCCGTCGCTTGTAAAGATCATTGGCAGGTGTCTTCTACTTGGGATTTCAAGGAGGCAGGCCCTGGATTCGTACAAAATCTGCGGGAACGGTGATCTGGGCCAGTGTGTGGAAAGGGTGATGAGGCAAGCGGAAAACGACAACCCCGAGGACTCCGGCGTAACCGTTGAAGACATTGATACTGCCTTAGATCATATTGCGTCGAGATGTCGGTTCTCTGGCCCGGATGTGAGGCGACGGCGGACCGCTGCCGGCGTGGATGAAGTTCTTGGACCAATTTTACGACACCTGACAAGCCGTGAGGCGAAATGGCTTATAAGGATTATTTTGAAAGATCTCAGTCCTTTAACCCTACCGGCTCGTTTGATCCTTCAAAATTTCCATTTCCTTCTTCCCGACCTGCTGCTACTGCAGGATTCTCTGGGGGCAGCTGTGGCGTTATTGAGCCGTGATCCTATGAAGCGATTTCCATGGCGTCCAGATCCTGACTATGCTAAGCTTCTGGCTTCCTTCGCTTTTTCTCGTATATCTCTTGACGTTGGAGTAAAAGTTGGAAGGCCAACGTTTTATACAGCCAGGGGCATCAAGCATTGTTGTAAAATGGCGGGAAAACGCACCATGAGCGTCGAGCGGAAATATGATGGAGAATACTGCCAGATACATGTTGACCTTTCCAAAGGCTCGGGCTGTATACAGATCTTTTCGAAAAGTGGCAAAAACTCAACTATGGACAGAGTTGGCATTCATTCTACTGTCAAAGAGTGCCTAAGAATTGGAAAAGTCGGCTGTAAAATATCAAGGAATTGCATTTTAGAAGGGGAACTTCTTGTCTGGAGTGACGTGGAATCAAAGATATTGCCATTTCATAAACTCCGGAAGCATGTCATTAGGTCTGGCTCCTTCATTGGAACTGAGAATGACTCACCGTACGTATGACATATTGATAAGAACTGCATTTCGTGCAATAGTTAACCTAGAACTAGGCCACATTCTTATGAGCATCTATATATAATGCTATTTGATGTATTATTGATTGACGATCAAGCCTGTTTACCAAAGTCGTATAGAGAACGCAGGGCCTTACTGAAAGAAATTTCCCACCCTATTGACGGGCGTGCTGGGATTGCGGAACAGGAGTATATCGATTTCTCATTGCCAGAGAGTCAGGAGATGTTGACCACAGCCTTTGCTACGGCCATATCACAACGTTGGGAAGGACTCGTTCTGAAAGCCAGCGATGAACCTTACTTCGTGATCGAACAGCAAGAGCACTCCAACTTTGGGCATTGGATTAAATTGAAAAAGGACTATATTGCAGGGATTGGGGATACCGCAGATTTCGCGTTGATAGGAGCGAGATATGACGCTCGTGAAGCTGCAAAACTCCAGAGTATCAAGGGTGTTCAGTGGACGTCATTCTTCGTGGGATGCCGTGATACCGGTTCAAAATATCCCTACGATGCGCGGCCGTTATTTCGTGTTGTGGACGTCCTCAATCGACATAATGTGAACATTCAACTTCTACGAACACTCAATCAATATGGCCGCTTCTGCAGCTGTGATGTGGATGATGAAGATGCCCCTTTTATCATAAAAACAGATCAGATACAACTCCCCAAAGTACAAGTTCTGTTCAAAACCCCCTTCGTGGTTGAAATGGTTGGCAGTGGCTTTGAGAAGCCGGCAGGAGCGAACTATTTCACATTGCGCTTTCCCCGTGTTCTCAAAATCCATATGGATCGGGATGTTGAGGATGCTACAACACTAGAAGAGCTGCAAGTGCTGGCTGAAGCAGCCAACTCTGTCCCTAGGGATGAATTATCGCAGAACACCGCTTGGTGGGCAGAGAGACTAGACGCGGTAGATGGAGAGCCAGGTTATATCATTGATACGTCGGAACATTCGCCTATTTCTGTGGCTTCTGTTAGCCAGCCAACTAACTTAGAAAATGCGCCCTCCGATACACGCTTAAGGAGGCATTTGGTTGCCAATGAGCAGAAGGTGGTAACTTCAATGGGCAAGCGAAGGGAGATTGACGTTTCCCCAAGAGACTCCAGAAAAGTGAGCAGGAAACAGCCCAAAATCGCGAGATCGCTCTCACCGTGTATCGCAATACACTCAGATCATACCCAAACCACAGCAAACACTCACTTGTCTCACTCACAAGATAGCGTAGGAGCTCGTCACCTAGCAAACATTAGCAACTTATCCCAACCCAATCCGATTCCAACTTATGCCAGTGTCGGTGACTGCGAGGACGCAGTCGCTACAACAAGTCTAGGCAACAAAATAGAATGCTCAACGACTCTCAGGAAGCTCGACGAGGATGGGTTATCCCGTTCCCCTCAACCGAGCCAGGAAAAAAGCGCAGGCCAAAATCCTTACCAAGAGCAACAATGTTTCGCTCAACTGGAGCTTGGTTTGGCGGGTAGCAGCCCATCCGTCGGGCCGCTTGATACATTATCATTTCTCTCCGAAACTCCCATCCTACTAGGAACCGGAGTGTCTCGCGATAAAGTGGATTCCATCCCCTTGGATCCCAAACTCTTGACAACCTCGATCACGGAGTTCCTGGAAAAGTTGCTGGATCCTAACTTCCCAGACAAATCACACTTCCATCACTCCAATCCAGACACGGCACAAAATTTTCCCAAATGTAGTGGCATTGTCCTCGTTGAATCCAATACCACCAAGGCATCACAAGCAGCATCTGACATTGCTCGAATTGGTAACGTACTTGCTACCAACCAGCGAACCGGCCGCTTACCATCAAAAAGGGGGAAATTGATTTTCCTCCGCTGCGAAGCGATGTTACAGCACGGTCTATTTGAAAGAAATCAAGCAAGTCATCCCGAAAATCTTCGAGAACGTTGGGAGAGCCATGGGAAGCAGTTATTTGCTGGGTCTTTGGAATGGGGATATGGTATTTCACGGCAGCGGAAGAGAAGGAAATTTGACTTCAAAAGTACGGATGTGGACTGTGAGGAAAGCAGTAGAGTTGGAAGAACTAAGGCTAACGACTCTCCATCGCCACCAACTATGGGCGTAGATGTTCAGTTAAGTTGGGATTGGAGAGAAGTATTATCATTGGTATAGTGCCGGGTACTTGGGCATTATTGTGGCACAATACGCTTATCCTACTCCCTTCCTCCTGGAGCTTAATATTTCCCGTTGATATCGTCCTATGTTGATACCAGGGGCCGGTAATGTCAGATGCGTTCATGAGCGATATGTAATGGGTTTTTGATAATGAGCAATACAGCTCGACGTTTGTTTGGATCGTTTGATCATCTAACTGGCTGGGCCAAGATATAGTAGTGCACAACTGTCAGTACAAATACGTAGGGAAAGAACCTTGCACGGAATATATGCGACTCGTCTGGAGTTTCATAACCTCACAAATAGACATACCATGACATCTACAAAAATAAACCACCATTCGGGACGTTTTAAGGGAATAAAACATGAGTAATAAATAATGCAACGAGACATAAAAGCCGTCATACCATCAATCATATATCATTAGGGAACGAGCAACTCATGGGAGGGAGGTGGATTGCCAAATTTGTTAAATACTACCACCCTCCCTTCTTGCCCTAACATCCCTCATCAATGCCTTCGCTTCTTCGATCTCAATCCCATCTTGACAGAGCTCGCCGGCCAACAAATCAGCCCGGTCCAAGTCACCATACTTCAGCGCGTAGCGCGCTAACCACAAACGCGCTTTACTCGTGGTAGCAGTAACGCCCGTACCAGCCGGCTCGTCATCCGGTTCATCAGTAGAGCGCTGGGTGAATGAAGAAACACGACGTGCACCAGTTCTATTTCCACTGTCCCCATCAGCATCGTCATCGTTGTCATCATCAGCTTCGTCCTCAGGATCCACCTGTCCCGTTTCTTGCTGGAGCGTAAGCTCCATGTACGCTGCTGCCTCCTCTTCGTCACCAAGACGTTCGTACAGAGTTGCAATTTGATGCAACGTATCCGGATCAAGGATGCGTCTTGCACTTGATGCATTACCCCCATGGGATAGATGCCGTAAGCTAGCTGAGCCTGCGCTATTAAACGAGGCAACACCTCCAGCACCGCCCGTTTCATAATATGATCCTGCAACCAGAGCACGTCTAAGGGCCCGGATACTCTGTTCTAGACGACCCATTTTCGCGTAGCATGAGCCGACGGCTTGCCACATTTTCGGGTCGTACGGGCGCAGCGCAGCGGCGCGATGGTAGTAGAATAAGGCGTAGAATGCCATATCGAGAACCTCGTAAGCTTGTCCGAGACCGTACCAAGCGCGATAGTCCTTTCGATTAACATCGACCGCGCGCCTGTAGGATTCGATAGCAGCATGTGTGTTTTTCATCTCGATATATTCGTGGCCCATTAGGGTCCAAGCAGATAGGAAGTTACGGTCTAGCGTTAAAGCACGCCGAAAATACATTACTGCTTTTTCGTGTTCGGATTTGAGAGAGTAATAGTTTCCTACTACACAGCAAGTTTCTGGGCGAAATTTATCCGTAGCCGTTGCTATTTGGGCAACGAAAGCAAGTTGAGGTCGCGCACCCATGACATAAAGGATGTTGGAGTAATGATCGAGGCTATCCAGACGGTGGGGATTGGTAATTAGGAGTTGAGAGAAAAGGTGAGATGCTTCCTCGAAATCTACCCGAACGGGTTAAGTTAAAAAAGGGTAATGAGGGTGGGATGCCAGGGCAGTGGTACCTTTAGAATGATAAAACAGCAGAGCACGTTGTGTTTTAAGGAATGCACTGTTTGGGAATATGTTCTCCAGTTCGGTTAACATGTGGTGCGTATCTTCCGTAGCTTGATAAAGTTCTTGGCTACAATACAGGTGGAATATAAGAGTCATTATGTTTTGAGGGAGCTGGTCAGCGATGCGCTTCAACTAGATCAAAACCATTGTTAACTTGGGTGGTTATGGAGTGCAAAGAGATTAGGATGTACTTGCATCTTCGGTATTGGCAAGGAGATCATTTAATTCTTGCCAAGCTCCCCAATGAAAAGGGTACAAGTGAACACTCCTAATCAGCCATGTTTTGGCTTCTTCCTCGTTTTTTCCCTTAAGCAAAATAACCCCATATAAATATTCAAGCCATCCCTGTCCTTGTCCCTCCAGGCCCCTTGCCTTCCGATCAGAAAACCACCATTCCAGCCTCTGTGCCAGGCCAGAAAGTTCTCTGTTTACGGTCATGCCTCCATCTGCTGGGCCCAAGACCATTTCTGTTTCCTCAGCTTTCCGCTTCTCTCCCGCTAGATATTTAGCATATAGAGCTAAAAATAGGGACTTTTGGCTCAATCGCGGCAAGGGGCTCTGAGATGTAGCATTGCTTGTCGACCCTCCAAAAGAAGTAGATTTTCCTTTCGCTTTTTTGGGGGTAACTGGGGCATTGGACTTTTTGTTTGAAGAGATGGGGGCGAGTGGGATGGCGGAAGTAGAAGGAGGCAAAAAAACAGCGGAGCATCGGTCATACTCCCGTGTGTCAAAGTACGATTTGGCAAGGATATATTTGTTACTTTCGCGAGCTTCCAAAGCAGCTTCTTCGGGGTCTTGTGTTTGTAGAAATGGGTTAGGCGGTGAGAGAGAAGTTATCTCCATTGGAGAGTCTGGATCTGTATCTGCACCATCGTCGATATCATCGAACGAAACTAAAGAGTCTAGCATTTCCGCAGCCCTAGGTAATGTGGTAAATTAATCAATGTGAACAGCTACAGTCACTTTTAACGTAGGAAGCTCTAGCATACCATTTTGCAGATTGGTATAGACATCGCTCTGAGCATTTAATTGCGGCATCTTCGAAACGGTACCGGAGCTCCTTCAGGCTATCGGAATTGAAATTGGCTGCCATTGCTAAAATTTGCTAGGCTTACTCGTTGAATTTCAGAGGTTTTAGCAACTGCCTCCACACACACGGAGCAGTGGTTTATGCGAGACCAGCTTCCGCGCAGGACGAGCTGTTTGGCTCGATTGAGTTTGTTTTGAGCTCACTCAAGCATGTGGTGGTGAGATCATCTAGTTACCTGGGCAGCCACACACGTCACGTGTGATTTAGCTTTTAGTCATACCAGAAATAGTTACTCCCGCTCTTGCAGACTTGGTGCAACTCAGCTTGAATACTACATAGTATTGTCATATTGGTCTCTATCTTTACCTTTTCATGAACACTCTCTGAAAATGTTTCTGAGGGAACTAAATTGTTGCTGTTGGCCCCCCAGGACCCACATGGCGGCCCAGCACGCCTACAGGCAGCCTCCTTGATTGCAAATGCCATTTTTCTGGCCTTCAGGGTTCATATCACCGAACGTATCCGATGACATACTTTAGTTCCTGTTGGGCGTTTGGATTGGTTCGTCCCTTCTACTGCCAGTATGGCACTGCTGGTGATTGAGCTCTTTTGCCCCATTGGCCTAACAGTTCCCTCTTTATTCTAGCATTGCTCACAAAAATGTAACGTGGTTGTGGACGTGCTGCCTTCTGCAGTCTCGCTGGGCATCCGGGTGGCTTCATATCTGGAACTATGTATTCAAGATTGTTGAATTTCTAAATTCCTTTATTTGTGGTCTTTGATATGCTAATTTCTTGCTACACCCTAATAATAAGAAGTCCATCCCATAAGGAGTGAATGTGTAAATACATTTTGTTCAATATGTACATCTCCTCTTGTCAGTGGCTATTGAAGAACGTGAACGTGCATGCATGTGCATCCAAGATTGCAACGTCCCAGGATCCCTTTTGCCCTGAATACCACCCGGAAACACAATCTCCTTCAGTTGACGTCTGCCTCGTTATTCAAATAAATATCGACAGGTTATTGATTCTATTTCAATCTAAATTAAATTATTCAAGTAAAAGCATGTGCAAGAATTGGTTCTTCTATACTACGATTAAAAATTGGGCACACCTGCGTACTCGTCAGGGATGCCGTCCACCAACATCACATCTCCCCATCACTTAGATGGCCATGCCAGCCTTTTGTGAGAGCTAATTTAGCTCTGGATATCGCGGGGTTCGTCAATTCCCAGCTTAACTCATTCAGTTCCAGATATTTATATTGCCATATTCTTATCCTCAACATTTTCTGAGAGACTCCCTTTCTTTAAAAGTTCTAGAGCACTATATCTGTGGTATTGCGCATTAATCTACGACTTTGAAACTCCAAGCTGCAAAAAAATTAAGTGGTATCTTAATTTACCGTTCCCACCCTTGTGACAGACATCATGGGCGTGCCAGCAAAGCCAAAATATACGCCAGATTCATACACCGTTGCACTTATCTGCCCAAAGGGGATTGAATTCGCCGCGGTTGAAGGCATGCTAGAACATACCCACCCACCTATCCCCATGGAGCGAGCTGAGAATGCCTACACGCTTGGACAGATAAGCAACCACAACGTCGTTGTTGTTATGTTGCCTGAAAGTGGGACCAGCGCCGCAGCGACGACAGTGACACAGGCCCTAAATGACTTCAAGTCAATTAGATTTGGTTTGTTAGTGGGGGTTGGTGGTGCTATCCCTGTTGAGGAAGTACATGATATCCGTCTTGGGGATGTTGTAGTGAGCATGCCCGCAGGTACTTTTGGCGGAGTGGTTCAGTTCGATCGTGGTAAGATATATACGGATGGAAGGTTTGAACGGACAGGGGCGTTATCGAAGCCTCCAAACTTGCTCTTATCAAGTGCGGGAAAGCTACACGCAAGGCACATCAGAGAAGGCAACAGTCTGATGAAAAACGTGTCCACTCTGCTCAGCAAGTTTCCCAAAATGAGAAAAGGACCTCTAGGCGACCCGGGAAGTGCCAAAGATTTGCTCTTTGAAGCAACATATCCCCACCCAGAAAAAATGAACACTTGCAAATCATGTCTTCCAGAAAAGCTTGTTAACCGTGAGCCACGATCTGAAGCAGGCCCTGAAATTCACTATGGTACTATCGGATCTTCCAATCTGGTTATCAAAGATGGCATCACCCGAAATAAGCTATACGATGAACTTGGAATAATCTGTGTTGAGATAGAAGCTGCGGGACTGATAGATGAGTTTCCCTGTCTAGTCATCCGAGGCATCTCTAATTACGCAGATTCCCATAAAAACAAGGAGTGGCAGCCGTACGCTGCGGCCACAGCAGCCGCATACATGAAGGAACTTCTAGAGACAATCCCTTCGTCCGAAGTTTACAAGGCCCGTCGAGCGGTGGATTCTCTCAAGGTGAGTTAGTTCAGACCTTACCCCAGAACCCAGATTGAATGATGGGAAGCTAATCGCACCCTGCAAGTCGCAGAACCCGCCTGATGATTTTCAGCGGGAATTGCGTGACAAAATCTCCCGGTTAGAAAAGTTGAATAAGATCTTCGAGCAAAACAATAAGTCACAGGCCAAAGATATTGAATCCTTGAAGGAGAAGCTCAAAGGGGTACAGAGGGAATTCCGCGAAAGCAAATCAGGCGGCGGAGGCCAGTCCGGAGGAAGTGGTGGCCGTCCTGAAAGTATAAACCCTAGTGGAGTAAATGCTTTTTGGGGGGTCAATGTTATATTCCCGAGCATCGTACTAACACTTTATAGGTGTGGGTGGGTTCGATTAGAAAAGAAGTCGTTGATGCCGCGATCAAAGGGAAGCTTGACGAATTTAAAAACGACTGTTCCAAATCGAAAATGGAGGTACTTGGAGAATGGACCGCTAGCGTAGTGGATTTTTCCTCGGTACATCAATTTTTTGCGAAGTGGTTTCACTCTCCCCGTCTCTTATATGGTCCTTGGACTCCTGATCCTCGCGCTGTCTGGGCGGACACTAGGAGAGACGATTCTGAGAGAATGCTTGCGTGGTGCGACGATTGTGGGAAGAATAGTAGTGGGTATCGTGTAATAGCAAAATACTGGACCCTGTGGGCTCTTTTCAAATACGCGGGGGTTGTTTCTGCTACGTTGCGCTGAGATGATGATTTTTTTTCTTCCAACCCTATGTTTCCCAGTTATGTCTATATAGGCAACGCTTTATAGTCCGAAAGCAAGTAGGGTGGAATTGAACAAGCTCAACGAAAAGCTGAGACGCCAACATAGCTATATGTAACACCGAATTTCGCTACATTTTAGCGATGGCGACTTCAATGGAAGGTTGAAGTCAAGTCGAGTGGACAACTTGCACTGGAAACCAAGAATCTTAGCATGGTCAGTCCTCCACCTGACAATTTGGAACAGATGACTTTAAAACCAATGAAAATGCAATATCACTAATGGGAGCCAGAATTACACGCGATCTCCTGGTCATCCATTTGAACAGTCCCATCATCTAGCAGCATACTCTTGAAATAGGAAGTGCGGTAGTGCACTACTTCCTCTGGGCCCATATCCCATTATTCCCATGCAATTCAATCCTTCCGAGCTTGGGCTTTAAGTTTTTTGTCAGTTGAACCGTCATGGACCAAAGCCATTATATCGTACACGAGATTTTCAATTTCCTGATCCTCGGGGAAAATCAATCCATTTTTGGCCGACGGGTGAAGGAAGAAATGACAAAGGCACCTCATTATGGAACTCGAGAGGTGATGTGATTTCGTCACGCTTAAGACGCATACTTGATCCAGGAGGTGTAGAGTAATGACAAGAAGACCCAGTAAAAGTTCTGGAGGGTGAGAGTTTAGCAGAAAGGCTAACAACATAGAGGGCGTGAAGAAAGAGAGTTGTTGACGATGGAACTTTGGGAGAAGGCAAGGTGCCCTTTAGATGCAACACCTCACGACTGGGAGAGTAAACCAATATCCAAGCTTATCAGCAAGGCAAAGACCACATAATCGCAAATCCCAAGAATGTAAAGTCGAGAGTGGAGTACAAGGACTGGGTACCATTCCAAGGTTGACAGGCCTGACACATGAGGTGAAGGTGGACATATGTAAACAATGCAAACAGTCAGCAAAAGTCATCCCCGCCAAATTCAAACTTCCGATATCAAAGAAGAGCCCCTCGCGACGGCTGTAAATACCAGCCATTGACCTCCAAACTAGATACCCCATTCTTATTCCGCGTCGCGATCGCCATATCCACTCACCATCAAACGAATAACACACAATCCAATGCCCGCTCGAACCAACCGTGCAGACTTCGAGTCTGTCTTCCCCTCACTCGTCAAGGACCTAAGTGACCATGCCGTTCAGTACGGTCTTCCGTCTGTAGCACGGGAATGGTTTGAAAAAGTTTGTATTTCGAAAATTTTTCTCCAATTTTTACCAATTTGAGAACCTGACTAACTCTTCTGGCCAACACCGCAAAAAAAAAAATTTAGTCTATCAATGCGAATACCCCTGGCGGAAAACTGAACCGGGGTCTCTCTGTTCCAGATACTGGTCTCGCTTTGCTCGAAAAACCCCTGAATGATGAACAATTCAAAGACCTCTGCACCCTTGGGTGGATGACCGAGTTTCTTCAAGCTTTTTTCCTCGTTTCCGACGACATAATGGACAGCTCCGTCACCCGACGTGGCGAGCCATGCTGGTACCGCCGCCCCAACGTCGGCATGATCGCGATCAACGACGCCTTTATGCTCGAATCTGTCATATACGTTCTTCTCAAGAAACACTTCCGCTCACACCCCGCATATGTTGACTTCCTGGAACTATTCCACGAAGTCACTTTCCAAACCGAGTTGGGCCAGCTCTGCGACCTGCTCACTGCGCCTGAAGACAATGTGGACCTCGACAACTTCAGCATGGACAAATTCAACTTCATCGTCATCTACAAAACCGCCTACTACAGCTTCTATCTTCCAGTTGCCCTTGCACTGCATTATCTTCAGCTCGCGACACCGTCCAATTTGCGCCAGGCACACGATATCCTTATCCCACTTGGCCAATATTTCCAGGCCCAAGATGATTATCTGGATGTGTTCGGCAAACCAGAGCAGATCGGCAAAATTGGCACTGATATCCAGGATAACAAGTGCTCCTGGGTGATCAACCAGGCTCTGAAGCGGTGCTCTGCTGAGCAGCGCAGGGTTCTCGACGAGTCGTACGGTCGAAAAGACGCAACCATGGAGGCCAAGGTTAAAGCTGTTTTCAACGAGCTTAACTTGGAAAAAGTCTACCGTGACTTTGAGGAAGAGCAGGTTGACAAGATCAGGACCATGATCGCCAGGCTTGACGAATCTGAAGGCCTGAAGAAGGCAGTGTTCGAATCTTTCCTCGCCAAAATCTATAAGCGTGATAAATAGATTCTTTTTCCTTCTACTTAAATATAAATCCCTTTTATGTTTGCCTTTTTGTTAACCGTTCACAGCCTCCATTTGACTTCCTATTATTGTGCTGGCATTGTTCATACCTCAAGCAAGTAGAAAAGAAAAAGAAAAACTCTCAGAACAGAATCCAAGGTTTCACATCGGCCTTGCTGTCCTTTCTTGACCTCTGTTGTTCCGAGGTCAGATTTCTCTCCCTCTCATCGGCTTGCTTTGTGACTTCTGCAAAACGCTAGATAAAAATTTGCAACAATTCCTCTGCTATAGGCCTTTGCCTTTTGTCCATAGGGGGAAGAAGTTAATCTTAAGCACGATTACCACTCTATCTCCTCAAGAACTAAATCAGTTCACAAATTCCCCTCTCAAAAAACACGTGATTCTCAGACCCTCTCTCCTGGTTCCTGCAGCTAAAAGTTGACAAACCAATGGAAGCTCCTCAAATAACTCACACAGGGAGAGGTTTGCTTCGCATTTCCCCAGACAGGCCGAACGACGTTGTGCAAGCGTGCAACCTAGCGACCTACCGTTCAGCCACCCATCCTGGCATGTGGATTTATGAAGCTGTGGCCAATCATGTTGCAAGTGGGGGTAGTGCATCATCTCCACAAACCGTTTGTTTCCCTTTCACTTACTATGTAAATATATATGTGCAGGGTTAACTTGGTTAAACCTTTTTAGTCGTCCTCATTCTCTAGGTTCTCGACGCGTTATCGATAGCGGGGATGGGTTTTCACTAGAAATGGTACGAAATTCATGTTTGTGACGCAGGAGCTGATGGCACCTCCGATGACTTCAAGAATGAGAAATGCAACATCCGTGGATGGAAAATTGACATCAAGCTGAACTGGAATTAAACATTTCGTTCGAAAACCCCTAGAACAAGCAGCGTACAAGGCTCTTTATGCGGCCAGAGCAGATCTGTGGAGGTCAGGAGACCGAGTTCTATATAAAAGGATCCCATCAAATACCGGCTGTATCCATATCAAAACTAGCCGAAATTTTGCGGTTAATATCGAACAAAATGGAACCCTCAGCAACAGGTTGTTCGTGCTGCAACTCCCATAATTTTATTTTGAATGTCTCCTCAGTCTATGTGGATGGAAGCAAAAAAAAGCATAAACTAAGAAACCACCCAAACCAACCTAACTTGACAATCGACGATCTGCAGGCAAATACGAGGACACTCCAGCCTCCGAAGAGCATCACGATATCTATAAGAATACAATGATTCTCCCTCTTATGCCGTGCAGCTTGAGATGAGCTGCCAAGACAAACACAGCATGGAGGTCCACCTTCAATGGCAGATCCTCAGCTAGCGGTAATTAAGAATCGAATAGGCGTGGGGCGTTTGGTGATCCAGCTACCAAGCTAGGTACTGATCAGCATACCATATTTTTCGCAACTTTTGAAGCCTCCCTGATAGGAGCATAAAGGATGCCAAAGAAAAGAAACAAGCGGCAGGTAGCTATTTAATAGAGGCTTGCTTCGTCCAGTCCTCTGGAGAAGGATAATTCTCTTCGAGTTGAGCTGCCTACAACAGAGAGACCTATATGTCCACGAGCTACCAGCTCCAGCATCTATCTCCACATTTCCTTGAAGGGCATAGCAAACATGAAATCCGCATTGATCCTCAGCATCTGCTCAATGTGCGCCCTCATTCTCGCCGCCCCAACTGCAGCGGGCGATCTATCGACCCTCACTATAAGGGCAGAAACTCCCCAGCAAGCCACAGACCGACTCCTCTTCTCCTCAACCATGGCCCAATTCACAGCAGCACGCAACGCGAAAGATCCACCCTCGCTGAACTGGGAGTCAGACGGCTGTTCCCACTCCCCAGACAAACCGGGTTTCAACTTCCTCCCCAGCTGCTACAGACACGATTTCGGCTATCGCAACTACAAGGCCCAAGACCGCTTCACGAGGGACAACAAGAAGAAAATTGACAGGCTGTTCCGCAGTGATTTGTACGATGAGTGCGCGAAGGAAGAGAATGATCTGAGGAAGACGGAATGCACGGAAATTGCTAATGTTTACTATTGGGCTGTGTCGATTTTTGGGAGGAGGAATGTTGAGGGTGTTTTGCTTGCTGATTAGTAAATATTAAGTCGGAGGCGAGGAGGTTTCGAAGGAATCGGCTCCTGATTGGGGAGGGGCGGTGGCGTATGTCCTCCCTTCTAAGTGCAGTAATTCACCATGGATTTACTTACACAAATATTTCTCTTCCTGTTACATCCTCCATGGTCTTGTATATAACGCCGGGAGTTTTTAACGAACGTCCCTACCTTGAATCCTAATTGAGTGTCATATCTCTGTCACCACCCTAGGTACGGAACATACGAAAGCCGTTCGGTTTGCATATGGCTGAGATTCCATGCCGCTATCAGTCCAAGGAGCACTAATGATCAGCAATGGAGAAAGAAAGGAAGGGCATGTTATTGGAAAAAAAATTGTAATAAAAGACAACGTGCGTATTGGAAAGAGTGCAGAATAGCAAGAAGAGCTGCAAAAGAGCAGCGCACAAAATGCAAAAAAGTGAAAACGATAAGAGAAAACAAAAAGCAAGATAGCAATAAACTTAGCAAATCCACAGATGCATCATGTATGTACGTGTGTATATATGGCGATATAACATAACAAATACGGATGGTTAAAGTAGATATGGTATAAAGGGGGGGGGGGGCGTATGCAGAAGGGCAAAAATTACAAGAAATGAAGCCACATGAGAGAAGCGAGGGGCGAAGGGTGAAGAAAAAGCATAATATATCAAAGGCCCTTTTCCCAAGACATTCATCCAATATCGATTATAAAAATTCGAAAAAAAAGGGGTGAGGTTAAAAATATATATCAGCTAAATCCGTCCTCATCATCACATTCATTCATCCTATCATGATTTAACCGAATTGTCGCCATTGGTCGTTACCTCCCTATCCGGTGAGTGTGGTTGTTCGACGGGGACAGCCTTCTTTCGCAACGTAAGTGGGAATGGGTATTCTTCCGCGTCCTCTTCCTCACTAGATATTCGAAAAATATTTTGTTAGTTAACTTCTATCTAAGCAGCGAAAGAAAACGGGGGAGAATATAACACAAATCTTCTCCAACTGTAGTCTTAAAATTGGAAGATCAAGAAACTCACGGTAACTTCCAGGCAATATAATCCTCGGTACTTAAACCTTCGCGGCCTTCCTGTAGGGACGCAAAGTCACCAGGGGTCATCATCCCCGTCCGATCTCTCGGTGAACCAGGCACCGAAAACGGGCGGGAAATCTTCTGCTCGGTGCCTCCGATGATATCGCTGAAGTCCTCAGCAGGATCAAAGGAAGTTGGATACGCTACAGCAACATAAGAATAGTCAGATCTTGCATTGACAAGTAAAATTGAGTGCTACCAAAGGTAGTCGCTGTGTACGGCGTGTATAAAACGTACCTCTCCGAAGCGCCAGCTGCCGAGCCTTCACATACTCCATACCCATACGCTTCCAGTCCAAAAGATCACTCAGCCGCTCTGTCCTGTTCCGCTGGTTGATGCGCTGCCTACGACTCTTGCACGCAAACTCAAACATGAAATTCGTAAGTTGGTTGACGGAATCGTCTACACCCTTCATACGGCGGTCGACGATATATATACCATAGTCCGAAGAGTTTTCTATTAGTTCCTCCATGTAGCATCCAAATCCGGACAGATTTGTAGTTATGCTGGGAATCCCCATTACTGTGCACTCTGCAGGCGTATACCCCCAAGGTTCATAATACGACGGAAAAACGCCTAGATTCGTACCCCGGACAAAATCGTCGTAGTCAAGAGGCAAGACCGGGTTGGAAGAATTGAGGAATTCAGGATGGAACACAACCTTGACACGGTCAGAAGGGTGATTGAAGAGTTGAACGCGACGCAGCTGGTTTAACACAGGGTCATCCGCATCGTTCACCATATTATGTGTCACGATGGGGGGAAGTTGATGCCGCTTCATTGCGAACAATCGACGGCGCAAAAGTACTCGATCCTGGCTGGTTATTAGATCTTTTTCATCTGGCATATTATCGCCTTCCTTCCAGCTGAGGCAGCGCTCGAATAATCGCCTTCCAATCCCCTGTTCTACCATCTCTAACGTGTCGCGAAGCGACTTCACAACCGCTTGGCCCTTCAAGGCCTCTACCGTGAGCGACGATGTCTGCGCGGGCATGATAATAAATGCTACTACCGTCATATTTGATCCCGCTGTTTTCAGACGGTGATTGAGCCTGGCGAGGGATTCGATAAACATATCTACTCCCTTGTTCCGATATTCGTAACGGCCTGCGGTGAAGAAATATAGTGTATTTTCAAGGTCGAAATCGTTATGCCCATAAAAATGGCCACGGACGAAATCATTGATTTTATCTTTGGCGTTGGAATGAAGATTCTGGAACTCATGCACTGCAGAAAACTTCTTCACGTTGAGCCCATTAGGTAACACGCCATCAGGCTTGCGTTTCAGCAAATGCTCGCTCTCGAAAGCTGTGATGTGCGACACTGTAGTAAACACGTCTGCTGAATGCGCCGCGGCACGTTCGATGCAGTATCTGTGGTATATCCCTCTTTTGCCGGCTTCCGCATCAACATCGAAGAATTGCAAGTTGTTGTAGAAGTCGACAGAGCCGGCGCACAGATACCTGCCTAGTAGAGTTGCGTGGGTGGTGAAAATTGTTGTGACGTCCATGTGTCGTTTCTTTGTCAATGGAAGGGCGACACCGGCTAGCCATTCGTGGAAATGTGCAACAACTGCTCGCGTTCTGTCTCTGGAAATATACTGAGATACTTAGTTAGTAGCAAGGTATATATTTTGAAGGGACTGGTCAACACTGTAGGCATAAGCTTTGTCCGCACATACCTCTCCAAGGAACCAAGCTACCAAATAACCAAACACGATAGCCTCGTTCGTTTCACCGTCCTCGGCCGGAGAAGGGATAGCCGCCGCGTTCCAAAGATCGCCCTTCCATTCGTCCAGATATTTGTATCCCGAACTTGTATCGACCAGAAGCACTCTTGGGGCCCCCTCAATAAGCCATCGTCCATACATCATGTCAACTCCCCGCTCCTTCATCGCGACCATGGTTTCGGCAAGATGGGGGTCGGTCGGTGTCAGTTCCTCGACTTCAACGACAGCCTATGGAATTGTCAATGGGAGTCGTACACTAGGCAATTTGAAAGAAAAAAGAATCAGGAATTAAAAGACAAAAAGGGGAAAAAAGTATATACCGAAGCCCGATTCAGAGGCCCGATGAGCGTGTATCTCTCGCCATATTCTGCGGTAGAGACCGGCGCTTTGGATTTGAGGACCGAGTATATTCCACCAACTGGTTCAAGACAAGACAAAGGGTCAGCCAGACACTCAATTGGAAAGGATATTTCAGAATTAAACAAAGATAAACAATCACAAACCTCGATTTGCGACCTCCGTTGCAATTTCAAATAGCACATGGTTTTTGATATCTCGTTTCGGAGGATCCGACATGATTGTAGCAGTGCAAAATCCGGGCCAGGCCAAAAAAAAAAAAAAAAAAAATAGGTGATGGGATATATAAATGAATGTAGGGAATTTACACCAACAAAACACTAAACGCTACAAAATGATGGGTAAAAAGAGAAGCGCAGCTGGGTGGGTATGTCAGCGCGACGATGTTTGTCGAGGGAAAATGGGGGAGATCGAGCGGGGACTCCACTCAGCTACGAGCTACTATGAGAAGCAATGCGCTCTATAAGCCGGTCACCTCAATCTTGGGTGTTCCAGCATCGTTTATAAGAGAATGAGAGGAAGAGAAGATAGTAGCAGAGAGAGCAGTGTAATTGAGGAGAGGAGATGCCGGTTGGGGACACGGGAGGAGGTGAGGATGAAGAGGAGGAGACGCCCCAAACAAAGACAGCTAAAAGTTGACATGCTAGACAATCTTGACATGGGATCCTTGGCCGCGCCACCGACAAGAGACAATCCCCACCTCGACTCGCGAGCTCAACAGACGGACTGTGTCGAGCTAGCTCCAAGCCTGAAGTCTCGAAGATCTCTTCCCAGCCACCAGGCGACACACAATGGTGCTCCTGGATGAAGCGAAGAAATCCGGCTATTCCGCTGTTGTCGTCAACCCACATCGGGCTTGCTCTATCTCTCCTCGATTGCGAAATTCCGCCTAGAAAAGTTTGACGAACCATGAAACAATGGCTCTCTCGGAGAACAAAGTTTAACTATCTAACTACGCTGCTTGCAAGCTGATGAAGCCACACGCGTCTAGCTTGCCATCCACGTTGCGCAGCACCTCGTCCACGCTGAAGAAACAGGCGTTTCCCTCAAACAAAAATTTCTGTAGATTTATCATTGAGTGGCAAAATCACAGAAAATCTTTTAACTCGCCGTTTGGGAATCGCTAATTTATGCGAAGGTGACGCTGGACCGTTCGTTCACGTCGCATTTTGTCCTACGCTCCCTTATCGATTCTCGGTAGCCAAGGTGCTGCCTCCGAGACAATTCGGTATATAACTGCCGTGTACAGAGTGCATTCAGTCATCCAAGTCCCAGATGCACTTCGCACGCATGTATGTATTTTATCTTTGGTGGGTTTTGAGAAGGCGAAACTCGCTATGATTTGCGTCATTGCTCACAGCGACGCGACCAAGGATGGGATCCACGAAAGAACAACCCCAATTTGTGTGCAAATGGTTTCCGCAAATACCTTGTAGGATGGACAGAGCCAAAAAAAAATAAAAACAAAACGCAAAAACATACGAAAGCCCGGATTCGCTGGTGGTCACCCACCCAACTACTAACAGGCCGGCGAGTGGCTTGAGTACGGCTGAGCGGACGGGAAGCCCTATTTTCCACTCCCTATGTTCGTATGTGCTTATTTACAAAGGGCTGGTTAATTTATAGCAGGACCTCATGCCCTGCTCCATAACTGAATTCCCAACGGCGAAACCAAGGACCTTACTACATGTTTTCACGTTCCTGTGGACAGATGAATGGCCATGATCTGAAAAATTTACATGCCTTAGGGGAAGGTAATAGCAGAGAAATGGTGTCTCCCGTGACAATTATATGTAGGTTAGAACTTCTTGGTTATTATGCTTGGTATCAAGAGTGAGATTTTTCACCCTTTTTGATAAATCCGGGGCAGGAATATATATACCTTCAAGACAGTTGTCATGCGATCGCCTCTGGACAAACCCAAAAATGGATATTATCCTGGTGAACGAAATGTCGTCACAGTAGATTTCGCAAGCAGGAAGGGAAAAGCATTCAGCAAGATTGATACCCGCTCACTGTGAAATTATTATCCTATCCTATATCACATCATAGATGACATATTTCTCTTCCAGGCGTATCGAGACCGACTCTACTTTCAATACTAAAAAGAAATTCTCCCCTCGCTAGACCTCGAACCCTCTGCCTCATCGATTCATAAACATAGAGTTTAGACCGCTGAGCTATCTGGCCTGTTTCAAGCAATTAAAGTTTGGAAATAGTTGGATTCTTAATTCCATGCGGGAATATGTATTACCCGGAAGGTGCAAGCTCGAACCTAGCGGAAGGTGTTTATTGAGCAATAATCTTCATAGTTCTCACCACTTACTATAAGCCGAAATCAATTCTTCGAAATTCGGGTGCGCCATACATACTGCTGCTAACTAAGTAAATGGTTGTAGGGTTGATGTGAGATCATGTAACATCGACATAATGTATTACCAGTGTTGACTTTAGACGAAAGGTTGAAAAGAAAACGGATTTGCATTGGACGGAATGAAGAGATATGGGGGTTGCAATGCTGCCTACGATAATTAAGCATTCTACCACAGTAAGTGTGGCATATTCCAACTGATGCCCGTTTTAGTTTAAATCCATACCGTCATTGCAATGACAACCTCTTTGGTGATATGAAACTTAGATAACTCAGAGCAGGGAAGCAAATTCCGCAAAACGGTAAATCCTGCTAAGTTAAATTCTGTTTCCTATACTATCCATTTTTGACTTTCCATCCCGCTGGATAGGAAACATGGTTTGAAGACCAGATATAAAAGATGCGGCTAATAGCCGCCATAACCCATGTCACCACCCGCCTGGGCACCCTTGGCGTCGCCTGTTTCGGATACGATCAACCCCACAACAATCACCTTCTCTCAACGTCATCTTAATCTCTGCTCCTCTTTCATTCCTCTTCATTCTCTCTGTGGCCTCTTTTTTGCCTGCATACGCCCTGCATTTATTAGCTGGACAAACTTGGAGACGACCACTCCTGTCCTGGGAAGCTGTTCGTTACTGTGTGGCCGCGTTTGCTCTCTCCTGGTGTCCGTCCGGCTCCGATTGCTCTTCATTTTATCGTCATCCGAGCGTGATGACGAAGGGTGATAGTGTTGTAATGGTTGCAATGATAATATTGTATCGTCCATGTCTTATATATTCATGTTCTTAATTATTTCAATCGTCCTGTTTTCTTTGTTTTCTGTCTCTTATCTCTCCTTCTCCATCCACGCCCAAGAGGGATGGTATTGAAATGGATACATGTCTTGCCTAAGGATAGCAGTCAGATATCTAATTTTTCACTGTGAATAACTTGGGCTTTTCTTATCATATAACCTCACTTTCCTAAAATTTGTGAAAAGCTGCAGCTGGTTGTGCAGGCTAGAGTGGAAAAACTTCCCACTCTCCTTTTCTTTGGGGTTTCTGTCGTCGCATGTGCAGGAAACATTTTCCATCGCCTGTTGATAAAAGGTAGCGTGTTCGTTGGTTTCACAGGCTAAGTTCATTTTTGCTGTTTCGAATAGCTCAGCATAGTTGCACGACCCGAAAGCCGCACGATCCTTACAGAAGCGTGAGACGATGGACCTTTGCTGGCGACCATCTCAGAAGATCTCAATCCTCCTCTTGACCCAGTCGCAGGTTCTCCTTTACCCAGGTTAATCCGGTTGAGAGCCCCGTTGATATGGTTGGAAGGCGCTTCTGCAGTTCACTGCTGCTAAACACGTGACCAACGCTCAAACTCGATTCCCGCTCATCAAACTCCCTCGCGTGAATAGCTCAATTGGAGCGTTGCATCCGTCTTCATTTTATGGTACAGCGGATCCCGGAGTACGGGAGATATATTGGTCAAGTTTTGGCGACTTTTTCGGCACTGTTGTGTGAGTTACAGGGTGTTCTTGTTGTATTGTGTGGTATAAAAGGGTGGATAAACACTGTCTACAGGCTAGCAGCCTGGCCTGGTCTAATGGCTAACTCGCGCACACGGTATAAGCCCGGCTTGCAAGTACCTGGTACTTAGCAACGCATACGGCCACACACCACGAGAGCACCATTTAGATGTCTAAGAAAAGGTACCGCTAGCGGGTGATGAAACCAACCCTTCGGGGCAGAGTTTCGTAACAATGAAGCCGCAAGGCTTCATTGTGAGCTTTTACAACCCTCTGGAAAATTGATTTTGTTCTCTCGGCCTTTCTGATTAATTTGATTGTGGTTTGAGCCCGGAATCCCCAAAATACGTGGTGGAAATCTACATGTACTTCTTGTATGGGCACCCTTTGTACTCCGGTACTTTTCTCTGACAAACGGGGGCTGGGTTCGATTCCTATTCACTTCAGTCTACGGACTAACCTAGCGTTTCACTCCACAATCGTCTTTAAGCCCTCGTTCTTGTCATATTATTGAGCGCAACTAAGCAGATTTACCCTGATTTTTTCTTCCACTCAATTCTGGCGGATAGCCCCTGAACAAGCCGAAATATGTTCCCAGCCGGGTTTTCAAACTACGCAATTCCCCTCAGACCTCTCCCATCTGACCTATTTCAATGGATGTCCTTCGCGAGCTGAATGACCGAGGTATCCAGTTCCATAGTCCTTGATGAAATTTTTGTATGGGTGTGCGCTTAAACTACTGTTGCTGTTGCTGCAACCCGTGAATATATTCATTGTGCCGTCGCTGAATCAGCAACGCGCTGAGCCGCGATTGCGACCGTTGCCTTTCTCAGTTATGAGTCTCATTCTTCCACCTCACATTAACAACACGACGTTGATTCTCTTCTTCATGGCATTATTCTCTCTTCTCCTCCATTTCTGCTTTGGCAGGATTGAGCCCTATCGAGCAGCCTACGTTTGGGACTAGCGGCAAGCTTCTAGAACTCTTGTTTATTATCCAGATTCAGTTCGTAGTGTTTCTGCCTTACTTTGAAATACGTCTTTTGGGATAGCTATAGCTAATGTCTGTGTTGAACTCAGGTTTGTTTACTTTTGGACATACTTCATTATCTAGATCCTCCCGATTTGGCTAGGTTTTAACTTAAAACAGGACCGTTGGATCTAAAATCCAATCGGAAGGTTAGGATACCTCGCTCCAACGGTCGCAAGCGAAACTCTCTCCTCCTAACCTCCCATTACAGCAGTTAGACGATTATCTACTTCTAAAATGACGACAAAATAACGTTGCTGGAAAGTCGCCGTCGAAGGCTTAGTTTTCCGTCTTGATCAGGACTATGAACTGTCATCATGGGCCTTTTTGTTAGCTGTAGCTCCAAAAATGCCGCTCCTCTCTGGCCCTTCACTTCACTCCATCGTTCTATATCATACCATGCTAATACTGTAGAATTTGCTATTTTAAGACCTGTACTTTGATATTCGCTCTTACCGACTATTCGCTTGCATTCAGAAAGTGAACCGAATCCGTTTCGAGACCCCGCTACCGTCGGCCGTCTTCTGCTACCATAACAATGAAGATGAATACTTCGTTCAAGCCTAAGGAAAAGTTGAGCTTGTTAGATCGGCTTAAAAAATGCAGATGGCTATCGCTCCAATGCCGCAGGGCATTGGCAGTTGAAAAGCCCCCTCTTTGCCGCAATACAGTTTCTATAGAATATTTAAGCACGCCAGATGTTCGCATCCACATCGTCGAGCTTGCTAGATCTTCTGTTCCAGCACTTGACATCAAAGAGAGTGAAGGCAGGCTAGCAAAACTCAAGCGCCGTGCTCACCTTTTGTTCCGGCGGAAAGATAACAATGCTCGCGCCGCGGTGGGAGATGAAATCAATGCCTTGGGTGGCCATGGTGATTCCCAGACGCCAGCACTTACGGAGAAGTCAAATCGCAGAGCCCACTTCCCGTTTCTCCGCAAATTCTTCAGATCCCAGACAGCAGCCGAGGTCAAGCCGCCAAACACATCCTCATCCATTGACTACGTCCAAAAACCTCTATTACATCAAAGTTCACTTTGCTCTTCTATCGTCCGAAAATTTTCTCCTTCAGCAGCCTCTACAGCTGAGATGGATCTGAGTGACTGGGCCCCCTTGACTACCTTTCCTAAAAGCCGTCCCTCCGGCGCAAAACAAATGGAGACCTGGCAGATTTCGCCTGCACCCACCCGTGTCATATCCCGGCCCTCTGGCAGTGGGCGCAATATTGAACTTGGGCGTGTGCAACTAGCGCCACTGGAGCGGAAATATCGCAAAAACCGGCGTACTGAGTGCCCTGTAACGAACTGGCTGGATGGGTTACCTAACGAACAACCCAGAATCCGTCGGATGGCGAGTGTAGATAATTTACACGAACTGATGACATCCCATTCGTCGTAGCGATACAATATACTGACGGGGAAGGCTTGAGGAAATGGGCGGCGGAATGACGTCATTAATTTCATCAAGTGCACCTTTGAACAAATTTTGGTTTGGGTTTCTGTATTGAATAATTATTAATTGATTAACTAACGAAGATGTTATATTGTACATGAAAAACATGTATCAAAACCACTAATGTCTTTCCCGGGTGTTTGGAATTAATTCAGTCATCTTACCCGATTATGTGTATATACAAATATATCTACCCCTTTCTGTCTTTTACGATGCTTTTGTCCGGCGTGAGCGCGCGTGTACACTTTTTGGAGTTTGCAACTGCACAAGATCTATTCTCAATATAGCAACAAGGTGATTGTCCCAAGGTCCAAGAAAATGTATTTAATGTAAGTAACAGGATCAAGTGTTGGCCGTTTATTCACCAATGACCGGCGATCAACGCGCTTAATTTTGTCGATCGACTACAAGCCACAGCCGCGGGACCCACTCGTCAAACTGTATCAATTTCAACAAATCAAATAGGCAGAAAAAGGTCTATTAAAGCAATAGAAGTTGACGAATCGGGGTGGTAGGATCGTAGGAACTTGGTGCGCAAGTTGGTATCATAGAGGGGGGGAGGGGGGGGGAAATCTCCAGGGAATACGAGCTTTTAGGTATTTGTATAGAAAGTAGAGTACATACCTTCGCTATATTGTTTGAAATTTAGTTCAATAGCCATCCAGGCGATTAAAACTGTCGCGTTCTAGAAAATCTCAAAGAAACACAGTTTTCTCCATTGTCTCTCGTTTCGGGTTGGTGGCCAACACCTCCAAAAACGGAACAACATGTTTTCTTTCTTCGGATACTGTTGTTTTAGATGGGAGGGTAAATAGGAGAAATTAGGGGTGTGTTCAAAGCGGATGGCAAGAAAATCATATTGAAATGAAACACATTGCAAGGAGGGGGTGTAGGAAATGAATCTCATCAGGCCGGTTATGACTGGAAGTAAAACGTTACACAATAATTTATGTGTAAACAGCTTTCATAGTTTCATCGCGATATATCATTCTGTTGTTTCTTTCAACTCCAGTAAAGCATAGAAGACATCTAGCAGTAGAGCTTCAATTAACATAGAAACATTTTAACTCGGGCGGTGACACCCGTTTCAAATAATCAAGGGAAGTGTTTTAGCCACTTGAATATCACCAGAGCAATGGATAATGTGGCTAAATCTATTCCTCCACAATCCCTACAAGAGCAAGTGGCAAAAAGGAAAATGTCGAGATAAAGAATTATACATGATTCTAGCAAGACGCCAGCTGATTTTTAAAACCAGCTTTCTAAGACAATGTTTCGGGCTCTTTGGCGGTTTTTGGCTTCATAGATTTGGAAGATGAGGGCTGACCGGTTTTGAAATAGAGGTAATATGGGGCTAAGTCTTTGATAAATAAGAATGGGAGTGGAAATGCATATTGAGACGCTATAACACGTTTCCAAGGTGTTATAAATGGTGATTTGAAAATGTGGAAGTGCCGATGCTTATGGTGGGCCAAAAGAAATGAAGGAAAGGCGAAGGCAGCATAACTGTTGAGTTATATGAACTCACAGATTTAACCAGCTTTGAAGTTTCACATTCGGTGCTGGATTTCCCATACTATCATGGAAGCAGGGACTCCTCATCAAAAAAATGGTGGTGGACGTAGTACTGTACATATGTGGAAAGGTATAAGGCACAAGCAGGTCATGGGGATCCGACGAGACACGAGAAAACACAAATGTCCAAAAAATGGTAGGACACGAGGACGATGGATGGATAAGGTATTTAGGAAGGAAGAGCCCCGCAGGTATCAGTGCTACTATTGAACTAGAATTTAAATCATCCATGACTCCAAAGCTCTTGCAAAGCCCAAAAGGTAGTCTAGAAAGAAATATAAAATAATTGAGCGCTGAAGGACAGAGATAAGTATCGATGCATATAGATGGGGAAGAATAAAGTAGATGAGTTCACCCCAAGCAAGGTGTTTAATCTCCAAATAAAATTAAGCAATGTGAAAAGATGGGCTGGCCATCATCCCAAGGGTTGACAAAATACGCATTGAAAGATATGAATGGTGAATAAGAGAAATAATATATAACACATTGAAATATAGGAGGTAGTTTAGTTACCGGCCAATGCCCTGATTTCGCTCTGGAATTGTCGACCGAGCCCATTTCATGACTCATCCGAGTCCGGGTCTCCATTTTTCTCAACTGGCGGGGACAGTTGGTCTACCTCTTGAGTTGGAGGAGATGGTGGTGACTCGGGCTTGGGGGGTGAAGCGATTGACTTCGCCTGGACAATCCCGAGAAGGTAGTCTCCTAGGTTGCCTGATCCGTCTATTTTATCCATTTTCGTTTTGAAATACTGAACGTCGGAGATCATTCTGGATAATTCTGAATGTTAGCTTTACGGGGCTACAAGGCTTTAAAAAAAGAAGATTAAGCAAAGGAAAGGACAGAAAAATGTTCTACCAACTAACCGTTCTTTACCACTCTCCGTTTTCAGTGCAGCTGCTTGGAACGCCTTCGTCCATTGTTCTCTATAGCTGGCGAAGACGGGATCCATGATCATCATCACTGTTGATTCTGGTAGATGCTTAGCCAGGACTCGATGGAGCGTACCGGTCTCCTTCGTCAAAGTCTCCATGTACGGACTGACGGCAGAGGTGTCCTGCATTTGATCCCAGTCAATCTTTTTCATAGAATTGGCGTGGATAGAAGCGCGGGAGCTCATGATATCGACTAGCTTTTCATGGATACCAGATTGGTGTTCTTGGTAAAGTCGTTTGACTTTATCAAATTCAGCCATCAGCGTCGCGGAGGTGTGGTGCCGGCGGATGAATTCACGAATGTAGGGGATAAGTGCGGTGATAAAGCTCAGTGCCTGAGAAGCGAGAGCAAGATGTTTCGTTGTTATATTTTTCAAGCCGGCACTTCTCGTGGCACCAGCACCGAGGATTAGCTGGGAAGAGCGGGAATTAAATAGCTTGAGGCATTCGAGGAAATTAAGTGCTATGTCGTGCACCATACTTGGAATTCCCGTCATCAAATGCTCAAATTCATCAATTATTTTTAAAATCAGAAGCGCAGACCGCGGTAGAATATACTTCTGATCATCCACCACTGCACCTCGTACTTTATCTTTCCCTGTGCTAGATACCCCGTTGCCATTCACCTCAGAGCTCCCCTGCACCGTAGTCGATTCCTGGCTGCCATCTTCGGACTCCCAAATCCTCGAAGTTGAAACCCAAAGCTCTATATCTTGAGTACTCGCCCTGAGTATTCGAGACAGCAGGGCATTCTCTTCGTCACCAAAATCTTTAGCGTCCCACCTATCTGAATCCATTACTTGCACGATTTTATGTTTGCTGCTATCGCCAAAGTTGGATATAAATTCCTTTATCTGGGTATCAACCACGTTTTTCAAAGCCGCGCCACTTCGACCAGAAATTGCTTCACACTCGTCGGCAAAAAGCTTGTTCAAGCTAAAATATTTCAAAAACTGCTCCAGTGAGCCGTGAGCTATCTGCTCTGAGCGAACTTTTAAAATTTTAACTATTTGCGACTGAACAATATCGACCGCCTGACCGAGAAGGCTCGACATGTCAAAAACCTCCAATATCTCTTCCTGTGCTATAACAGGCGTGGTCCTGGAACGGCTAATTGCGTCTAGCGAACTCAGACTTGGACTTCGGCCGGGAGATCTTATCCCGCCAGTACTAGGAGGACTACTGAGTCCACTGGTAATATCCAGTAATACTTTAACTTGCACACTCAACCTCCGGAGGGATTCGCTAACGCTGGTGTATATTTTTGTTAACATTAGGAATGCGTCGTCCGGATCGAGTGCCCGGAGATTACGCGCTAGTATCGATGACTTCTCTTGCTGATTTAGCCGGCGTCCTCCATGAGTCGATGAAGACATTATTGATTCATTATCATCATCGCTTGAACTGGGCAGATGCCGGCGGATCGCATTTTTCATTTCGCGGAGAACAGCACTTTTGAACGAGGTTGCAGCAGGCGTGGTGTATTTAGCTCGACCTAGACCGGCCAGTTCTGTTCTTAACCCTGACCTGAATTCACTACCCACAGTCATATACGTTGGCAGACCAGATACGACTCTTCGATGGCCCCTCCGTGAGCGTTGGGACGCGTCTCCTAGTCGTAGTAATGTGAGGTCAGGAGGAATACTCTCGACATGTCGTCTTAGGTCCCCTATCAAGCAATCCAAGAACTGTCGTTCATACCCGAGCCCAATCCGATGTCTCAGTTGGCTCAAATCGTGTGATGCCCCTTCCAAAGCTTTGATCCCACGAAGATCTATGAGAGTCTCCGGTAGTTGAGACTCGTTCAAGCGATCGTCACGACTTATGAGTACCTGCTCACCCGCCGTAAGTCTTTCAACATTATCCAGTTCATCTAGCGCGTTTTCAATATCGCCATTTTCTACCATTTGCTCACATCGCGACACGCATGTGATAACTTCCTTGAGTTGGCAAACGGCGTCGGCCAATTTTCTCACGTTCTCTCGCCTACGGCGTAGGCTAACGACTTTTAGGCCTCCCAAGGCCATATCGTTGTCCAGCTTTGCTAAGTCTTTTCGCAGGGCTTGAATTTTTTGAACAGAATCGGTTGCTTCTCTGTGGAGCTCTTGCAGCGAGCCGAGGGCAGCGAAGAAAGAAGTAGAGGCAGTTGAAATGGAGGAAATAAGGTGGATTTCCACGGTATCGAGATACCATGATAATTTCTCTTGCAAGATCGCATTTGTCGCCAGTGCCTTTCTACTAGAAGATGGGCGTGAGTCGAAGGCGCCATTAGGAGCTTTCTCATCAGAAGGCTTTGGAAGGGATCGGACAACCTCTGATCGCTCAGAAACGATATCAAATGTCCGGGGGTTTTCAAGGTGGAAATCCTCATCAAAGTAAACGCTTGGAATAGTGGACAATGGTGCAGTAGCCGGACCTCGGGCCCGCTGGCCTGAAGACCTTCTTCGCGGGGTGGAATATTCCGACACCGGAGTGAGAGATGATTGCTGGCCAGATAGTCTCCTTTCCAATTGACCACTCAACAGCGTATCGACATCTCCAGATAAAGAGGAAGTGCTGCTCGTTCTAAATAGGTGCGGGTCTCTTTCATCGCCATGCTCCTTTGAACGGCGTAAGGTGTCATATAACGATCCAACCTGGGAGAGGTATGGTTGAAATGCCTTGGGATCGACGTGAGGAATGTTGGTTAAAGTAACGGGTGGGATATCTCGAGTGGTCGGCGGTTTGTACCCGCTTGACAGAGCGGAGGCCTGTGGTAGCAGACCAGTGCGAACTATAGGTTGTTGTAGAAGGGTAGAAATGGCTAAATAAAGAAATCAAGATAGAAAATCAGCATTTCTTTCGAAGCTACTTTACACACAAGACCCAAGAGCATGACTAACGAACCATTGTGTCCAGCTTCCGTTATTGACCCATGATGAAGTGAAGAGTCCAAAGCTCCTCCTACGCCCCCGTTAATCGAACTAGCGGTCGAGCTTCGCCTGGAATCATAACGCGGTCGATGAGGGAAACGTCCGCTAGGATCATACTGACTGGACGTATGTTTCGTAGGCGAGGAAACTGAGGCGATAGTGGCCAAGCTTTCCACCGACTTAGGCCGGTCGGAAGAGATCATATCGAAGTAAACACCACAGCTGGTGGTGACGAACGGTCGTGACAGAAGATCATCATATAACTAAATCCGGGGTGAGACTCGACCTAGAAGGAAAAGCAGAAAGAACGCGACAACAAAATGAAACCATCAATCCAGTGACTTTGCGCCAGGGGTATATCGTCATCCACCTTGAAACCCAGCTGTCAGGCCCGCGGATATTGCTCCTTGATACCGGGTGATCTTGAAGGATAGTTGTTCTGCTGGTGGCTTGGTCGATATTGCCCAATCAGACGGCAGTCGGCAGAACCCCGAATCCTTCTCACCGCTTTCGGCCCGGAGGCAGATTTATCCGTCGTGAACACGCCAAGAAACCACTTTACACGTGGGAGAGGTTCAACGCGTCGCGTTCCTCACCTGAGGAAGAGAGATTTCTCATTGCCAATTGGCAGCAGACAACTTCTTCAGACTCATACCTCCATCCGTTACAAAACCCCGAGACCCAGTGCTAGGTTGTTATCACCATGGATAGGAGAACACCATACTCGTTGAGCGTGCTCCAACCGCAAACGGATGGGCTGGGGGAACCACGCACAAGAATCCAGGCACAGTTACGGGAGTTCATCTTGGCCTTCCAGCTGGATAATACATTCATTTACAGGTAAACTCTGAGTTTCTGTCAGCTATGTAAAGTATAGGGCATTTTCGTTGCTGCGATGTACGTCAATTAATCCGAGAATTTTATAGAGACCAAATTCGACAGAATGTGTTGATCAAAAAGTACTATTGCGATGTTGATATCGCTCACCTCATCGCATACAACGAAGAACTAGCCCACAGGCTGACCACAGACCCGGCAGACACAATCCCACTTGTAAGTACCGTACCTATTTGTTGATGGATGGCGACTTATTTCCTTTTTCATTACAATTTTCGCAGTTTGAAGCCGCTCTCAAACAATGTACTCAAAGAATCGTGTACCCATCCGAACGAGATATCGAACTCCCTGAACACCAACTCCTGCTCCACTCGAGTGTATCGCATATCACTATTCGAGAGCTGAATGCCACCAATATATCTCATTTGGTCCGGATCCCAGGTATTGTTATAGGAGCGTCTACAATATCATCTAAAGCTACTCGTCTACACATAACCTGTAAGAACTGCGGGGAACGTGAAAATATCATTATCGACGGCGGATTCTCAGGTATCACTCTCCCAAGGCAATGCAAGCGCCCTAGAGAAAAGGACCAGGACCCATGCCCTCTCGATCCGTACGTGATAGAGCACGAAAAATCCCAGTTCGTTGATCAGCAGGTGCTCAAGCTGCAGGAAGCGCCTGACCAAGTGCCTGTCGGAGAACTTCCTCGACATATCCTCATATCTGCAGATAGATATCTTGCCAATCGTGTCGTCCCTGGTTCAAGGTGTACTGTTATGGGGGTGTTTTCAATTTATCAAGCCAAGGGCAGCAAAAACGCAACTAAAAGCGCCGTCGCTATTCGAAACCCATATCTTCGTGCGGTTGGGATAAGTACTGATGTAGACCACACTGCCAAAGGCAATTCTGTCTTCTCAGATGAAGAGGAGCAGGAATTCTTGGAAATGAGCAGACGTCCAGATCTCTACCAGGTCTTCGCTGATTGCATCGCTCCTTCAATTTATGGAAATCAAGATATTAAAAAGGCGATAGCTTGTCTCCTCATGGGTGGATCGAAGAAAATCCTCCCTGACGGCATGAAGCTTCGAGGAGATATCAATGTGCTGTTACTAGGTGATCCTGGTACCGCTAAGTCCCAATTGTTGAAATTCGTGGAAAAGGTGTCTCCAATTGCCATCTACACTTCTGGCAAAGGCTCGTCAGCTGCTGGTCTTACTGCCTCCGTCCAGCGGGACACCACGACCCGTGAATTCTATCTCGAGGGCGGTGCAATGGTACTTGCAGATGGTGGCGTTGTCTGTATCGATGAATTTGACAAGATGAGAGACGAAGATCGAGTCGCCATCCACGAAGCTATGGAACAGCAGACCATTTCCATTGCAAAAGCTGGTATTACCACCATACTCAATTCTAGAACGTCCGTTCTCGCAGCTGCAAATCCAATCTTCGGACGATATGATGATTTGAAAACGCCGGGCGAAAATATCGATTTTCAAACTACCATCCTGTCCCGATTTGATATGATATTTATTGTCAGAGACGAGCATGAAAAAGGCCGTGATGAAAGAGTTGCCAGACATGTTATGGGCATACACATGGGTGGGAGAGGAGTAGAAGAACAGGTTGAAGCGGAGATCCCAGTTGAAAAAATGAAGAGATACATTAGCTACTGTAAATCGTAAGTCATAGACTAACAGCCAACCAGTCATTAATACCCAAGCAAGTCCCCAATATTAACAAACTGCTTCAGACGCTGCGCTCCACGACTCTCCCCAGAAGCCGCAGAAAAGCTTTCCTCGCACTTCGTCTCGATCCGCAAGCAAGTACACAAAGCTGAACTAGATGCCAACGCCCGCTCCTCAATTCCCATCACAGTCCGCCAGCTCGAAGCCATCATTCGCATCAGCGAATCCCTCGCAAAACTTACCCTCTCCCCCATCGCGACGGAAGAGCATGTCGATGAGGCCATCCGACTCTTCCTCGCCTCTACCATGGATGCTGTCACGCACGGTGAAGGCCAAGGTAGCAAAGAGCTACTGGCAGAGGTTGGCAAAGTTGAAGACGAGCTGAAACGGCGGCTACCGATTGGATGGAGTACGAGCTTGGCTACGCTGCGGAGGGAATTTGTGGATGGACGAAATTACAGCGAGCAGGCATTGAATCGGGCCTTGCTTATTCTCCAACGACGGGAAACGATACAATTTTGATCTGGCGGTTCCCCGATTTATTGAAATGGACCCTGATTTTTTTTTTGTTTTTATTTATTTTTGTTTCTTTCTTTCTTTATTTTTATTTTTTATTCCCCCCCCCCCCCCCCCCCCCCCCCATACGTTTTGCTTACCCCTGGCTGGATATGTTACATCACATTTGTTGCACTGATTAAGAAAACGAGTCAAGAAGGCGGCATCGGGATTTTTCGGCAAGTTACAGATGGTCAACGGCTATGCAGATGGTGTTTATGAGGAGTTCTACTTTTCTACTTTTCTTGTTTCACAACCCACATATGACAACATAAATAATATCACGACACACGATGCTAAAATATAACAGTACAATAAATATTTCATCAGATCAAATCTTATGACGCGGGTTATCAGGTTTCCTATGACTATTCATTTTCCCAGAAGCTGCCTGGAAGGATGTATATTTTCAGAGGTTGGCTGCTTGCTGCTGTTCTCCCACCCTCCTCGGTTTCTTCTCCCATATAAACAATGATGCTAAAACCGACACGCCTGAAAACGCAGTTAAGAATATATTTTGCTTATTATACCCCTCCCCAAACGCCTGTCGCACGGCGATCCGTTGAGCGGGTGTTAAATCGTCAATTGCAGAGAGGGAGTCTGAGATGGCTCGAAGTTGAGAGGGGCTGATCACGGAGGCCATCTTTGGTCTGAGACAGTTGTTGAGGATTGTCGAGCTACATTGTCAAAAAGGCGGATCAATGGTGGTTCATATAAAGGCAAGCAGAATACCAGGGACAATCAGTCACCATACCATATTGCTAGTGATATCGTGCCCGCTAAAACACGTACTTGTGTGAGAGCCCCCATTGCTACTCCTATTGGTTTAAACCTCATTAGCTTTTCTAATATTCGTAACATGAGCGCCTAATTCACAGTACCTAAATAAGGCTCCTTTATTACCAGCGGCGCAAGTGTTAGTATGGTAGTCAAACTCAACCCAAACCCAAGTCCCATAAGTGCTTCGTAACCGTACTGCTGCGGCGAGACCTCAAATGAATGGGTTGGCAGCGTGCATGTTAATCCCACTCCGATGAATTGCAAAATGGATCCTAGAAGTATCAAATAAAAAGGAGGGATTTTGAGGTTAGAGGTGAGCATGCCGGAAACGGATGTGGCAAGTGGAGATGTGAGTAGCAAGGGGAGTAAGGCCAGTCCTGCCTTCACCGAGGAAAGTCCACTAACAACTTGGGCACGTTGGGGGATATTGACGACGATTGCAACAAATGGGAAGCCGGTAAAGAAAGCAGTGCTTGATTCTCGCACATATCAATATTGGACATATCATACTTAAGAAGTGACTGTTGAGGGAGGACGAGTTAGATGAATGGGGAACGAATTTAACTCACGCCATCATAGCTGCCAACAACCTATTCTTGAGAAGTCGAAGTGGGAAAACAGGCTCCTGTAATGAAGTCGATTTTTCAAGAAACAATTCCCAGAAAACAAACAGAATACCAGCGATACCTCCAACGCAGAAAGTAGATATAGTAACAGCGTCACTCCAGGAATAGCGAGTGCCAGCCTCCTCCAAGGCGAAAACGAGAAGAATAGAAGATGCGAGGAGTAGAAACACCCCAACAACGTCTACTCTTCTGAGTGCCGCTCCGGAGATCTTGGCCCGCAAATGATTTGTGAACTTCACGTCCGGTCGAGATGAAATCGATGATGGCAAAATTAAGGCCACAATCCCAATGCAAACGCATCCCGCCGGTGCGCTATATGCGAAAAGCTGGTAAATATATCCACTTCAGCAGTTACAATGGACAGAGTGCTCGCACATACTTCAATAGAAATATCCACCTCCATGCGGAGTTGTTGCTGATTGCTCCCCCAAGGATGGGACCGAGCACACTCGCGATAGCAAAAACTGAGGCTATTATCGCAAGATATTTCCCAAATTTCTCCGGGGGAACTAAGGTCGGCGCTATCACCATAATCATGGAATATATTCCAGATGCCCCCATGCCTTGAAAGGCACGGAAAATAATGCTGTTCACACTCGGTTAGCGTCGTGAGAAGCTTGTGTCACGGCACTTTAGGCTTACAGTTCCACAACGTCATTTGTAGCACCGCAAAGGATCGAGAAGATAGTGAATAAAGACAAGGCCAGTAGGAACATAGACTTCCTGCCGAATACATCTCCCAACTTGGCGTATATCACGAGGAATCCTCCACCATCGTGTAAGTGCAAGGATTAATCAAAGGTAGAATGTAATAAGAAAAGTGCACAACGTTACCAGTATAGGTCAAAAGATAAGACGTAACAATCCAATCTCGCTTTCCAAACCCATCAAGAGCATTGGTGATAGAGACCAGTGAAGTACTGACGATTGTAGTCTCCAGCGTGGAAAGGAACAGGCTCAGCCAGATGCTATATCTCGAGTGATTAATTTGTTTCCCAACGCTGGCCAAACTGTTTCTTCCCATCAGCGCAACTCACCCAGTAGTCAAGAGATACATTCGCCAGCCGCGAATGTATGGAAAATTTCCCTCATTCTCTGCATTTGGTTCTGTATTTCCGTCATTGTCATGGTCAATTTTATCTTTGACTTGAGATATTTCGTGATCCGGGTTTCTTGCATCGGGGTGTATCCTTTCAGGCTCCGAAGCCGCCATTCGGATAATATGATTTCTTGTACGCACCAGCAGGAATGGGAGGAAGACCTGGAGGAGTTCCAGGTTGCTGTCGTCGAGGCATTTTGATTTTTTGCCAGCCAATCTTCCGATTCCTGGGCGGACAATCGCGTTTAAAGAACCTCCAAGATGGCTGCTGCCTAAATGGTGGTTCGCTTGTCACGTGACCGTTTTTGCAAACCATACCTGGCGAGAAGGTCGAACATTTGCGAAGCCTGAACTTCCTCTCAACTCCAATTCTCAAGAATGTCGAATCAACGACATAACGCGCCAATCTTCTTACATGCAAATTTCGATGTAACTGCACTTCTTCACCTTGCCCAGCGATTACGAAACGTACCTTGCACTTGTGACCTGTCTCAGAGACCAAGAAGCGGTAGCCTAAATTGGGTTATTTTTCTCACCTTCGATGATGGTGTCGAATGGGTATTCCGCTCCCCTCGGACATGTTACGGTTTAGATGAGGAGACTGCTGGAGTTGTGCTTGCGAGCGAAGCAGCCACAATCAAATACATTCGAGAGAACAGTTCCATTCCTGTTCCAGAGGTGTTCTACTACAGGTACGTCACCACTTGCTCCTTTCAACTTCGCTTACTGAATGGAACAAAGCCCTACCAGATTAAATGAAATCGGAGTGCCATTCATATTAATGAGCAAAGCCAAAGGCTCTCCCCTTAGCACTCGCAGTTGGCACCCGCAACCTTACCAAATCCCAAAGACCGCTCCGCGCCAGTGTCTTAAACAACAGGAAAAGAAGAAGGTTATGAGACAACTCGGGGAAATGATATCACGACTGTCATGCCTTCGGTTTGATACGATGGGCTCGTTGTTTGAAGATGCGGGTTGTTTCAGTGTGAAGACATGCCTTTCGCCTGGACTGCTCTTGCAAGACAGACACGCATTACAAGGTTTCTTCCGGGGACCATTCTGCAGTGAGAAGGACTACTATAAGTCACTTCTATCCGCATTTTTCCAGCATATACAGTTTCTCACGTTAGAACATCACACCTTCTTCGCTCCCGTTCCTGTGCCTTCGGAATACAATTCTTATGACAGTTATCTATCTGCGACTGATAAATGGAACGATTACGTCACACTTGGCTCGAAAATTGATAGCAGCAAGAACAGATTGGACTATTTTATCACTGGCCGGTTTCTCGAGGGTATGATACCATCCTTAATAACCAAATCCGACGCGATCATGGACAGTTTCGAAGTTGGATATCCTCTCCACCATCCTGATCTTAGTGCTAGCAACATCTTTGTTGACGATGATTACAACATCACTTGTATTATCGACTGGGCTTTCTCATCGTCTGTGCCGATTGCCATGCTTCTTGCGACACCAGGCTTGCCTCATCCCAGGGATGAGATAGAGCCAGCACTTGACTTAGCATTCCGAGCCAGTGTCGCAAAATGTTTTATGAGAGAAAAAAATGTGACGCTGCATCAGCCAGTTTGGGAGATGACTAGAAAGGTGCGGCTTTTTACACGATTGACCCACTTGGATGCCTTACAGGACTATAACCTTTTTGCAGAGCTTTACACTTTAGTGTATAAACAGCAAATGTCGGACATACCCACCATGTTTAAGGAACAGTATGGCGAGCCAGCGGTTCGGGATATGAAAAAGATTCTCGTGGCCGACGATCAATCATCAAGTGATATTGAACGGAATGAGAAGGCATACTTTTCCAACGTGGAACCCAAGCGACATACATTGGCAAAAAAGCTTACTCTCGTTTCGGTAATGAGCAGAGGGTTTGTAGCGGATAGGAAACTGTGGCACTGGATTGAGGACGCGGAGATATTGTGAATAAATAGTGACCAAAATATTACAATAGAGGCGTCACTGCTCCTCTTATGTGATTGAGCATTCTCTTCCTTATAAAGGATGGAATCGCAATTGTTGTATATTTATATTGGACGGGTTTTTTCCAACGGGAACGCCTGAGTAATTTGTTCGCTTCCTGCAGCTAGCTTTCACATATTTATTCCGGCTCCAGATACCGTCTATTATTTAAAAACTAGTGAGGCTCATCATCTCCCAGTGATAATTTTTTCTAACCATCGCACAGCCGACGACGATGAATGGAGCAGAGGAACAATAAGTAATGATACGCAAAGCACCAGTCTTCACACGGTAATGACCAAGCCCACTAAATGGGCATAAAGAATCAAGCTTATCCTTCCAGGTGATCGACGATACCACGGGAGACACCTACTACGTTTACGTGCAGTATATTCGTAAAAGAGCTTCGTGGGATTGAAGTGAGATGAGCTTCAGCTTTTACCGATGCGGAGATGAAAATACTCTAGACGAGACATCTCATCAGGACCGAGTTCCGGTTGTGGTATTGAGGCCCTTCTATTAATTACTTTTGATTTGTTGTTTTCCTTGTGCTGTTGCAGTAGCAAGTCTCAGGGTGGGCAACGGAGATTCGCACCGGGTTGCTATAAATTCGCTGGTATTAGATATCCAAATCTTTAGCAATCAGTCGTCATGGCGAGGGTTCGAGACGGAAATATAGCTTATTAGTACGGAATTACTTGTCCAGTCTTACGAATTGGCTTGAAGAAAATCTAACCTAGAATTAGACTGGCCGTGTGACTATTCATCTTAAATTCTAGAGATATGTGGATATTTTGGTTATTTTTGTGGTGTTTTGCTACTACTTTTCAGGGGGTGGCAGAAAATTCTGTTTTTGCAAGCTTTCCATCCGCCACAATACCACAATACCTAATTCATGCCGGAGGGATTTTCAGCTTGAGACCTGGATAGTACTGGAAGGGAGAGGAATAATTTGATCTCCACATTGTATTCCTCGGGTCCCAACGTCACATTTGCCAGCGGCAATAGTATTCAATCCGTCGTGACACTTTGAAGATCCTGCCAGCTCAATACCATACGATCAGGTTTCAAGATCCGAGCGTTCCCAATCCCACCTCCGTAGGAGGGCAATCGAAGATGGTCTCGTTCAACGAAAATCCTCAGGGGTGCTGCCCCTAGCTAACATACAAGGCGTAATTAGAGGGAACACGACAACATCGTTTGGGAACTAATCCTAAGATATCTAATAGCCTTACTTACATTCCGAACGAATTCATAGACGTAAAGAATTCAGCCTTCGACTTCAGGCCCGGGATGTCGCTTTATGCCCAATCCCTGTCTATGGCATTATACGAGTCGAGGGATATGTATTAAGTATTCGTATAAAGCAGGCCCGTGAGCGTATTCTGTGTAGCAACCTCCGCAATTGTCTCCATGTTTTTCTCTCATCACAGTGCTACACAATCGTCCGCTGAATGTGACATTGTGCGATGACGTCGAGGCGTCCGAGCACGTTTTTTGTTAGCCGTAGTTACTTACCTTGTCCTTGTGTGATATTTTTTCTCGTACATATCATATTTATAATTTGAGGGAGAGAGCGAGAGATAGATATCCATATTTATAGCTAGTGTAGTTGGTGATTGAAACATTGGATACCAGAGTGGGCACTAGCAAGTTATAGGTAGTTAGTTAGACGGGTTAATTGGACAGCAGGTATGGAAATTATGGTCCATTTTCGCTATTCTCTTGTAAATGCACAATAGAATCCTGTAAAAATCCTGTAGTTAATAGTACCAGAATAAAATGGGAGGGTTTTTCAATTTGTAGCCATTAGAGGGAAGAGCATGCAAACGGCCACATTACTTATACTCATTGTCATCCTGCGCAAATATGCATCTGAAAGCAATTCTCGTTACACAGGGCAGAGAGGGAGAATATGGGGGTAGAGATGCACTCTGCACTAAGTACCCGAGTCTTCCTACGTTAGTTATTCTAAATATTTTTGGTTTCTAGTTGTTTCGTCTTGATTGGTTCTGTTAGTTACGTCGGCGTAACCAACCCCGGACAATATTGAGAGTATATATTGTTCTCGAGACTGGTCACGAACAAGAGGGGACAATATCTTCTCTCGGGAGCATAGGGCATAACTAGTAGCCGCTGGAATACACGTAGCCAGTAATCATCTCCTCTGATGTCCGCCCATATGCAATCTGCATGATGAGTTTTCTTGGGAAGAAGCCGACCCAGAAAACAAAGAGGCCGAAGAAAACGAAAACCCCGAATACGGGACATCAGTCTCAAAGAAATTTCCATACCCCCTATTTTCTAACGTAGCCGATAAACTCAATAGTAGAAAATATTTGTTAGGAAAGGGATGGAAAAGGGTAAAAACAAACTACCTGGGCTGCAGTAGATTGTTGCTTGATGCAAACATTATTTCATAGTAATTTTAGAGCTGGAGAGTATAGATACGGCTTTATAGGAGTAGCCTAGAGAGTGAAAAGGTAACCAAAATATATAAATGGGAAAAATGTGACAATATTAGTCAGTGGTTTTAGATATAGAGTGGTGGCAGGAGACACACATACAGCATAAAAGCTTCGCCCGTGGAACATGTTGCACCGTATGCCATGGTTAACTGTAGACGACTTGTACTTCCTGTCAAGATTTCTTGTCCCAGTCGGATATCGAGTGAGCTTTTTTTATTTATTCAACGGGGAGCTGTCGGGAACCCGACAGCTCTTTAAGTTTTCGTCCTACCCATGCTATTGTCAGTGATGTTGGTTCGTGCACATAGCACATACAGCGGGCTTGTGAGAGGGACGGGTGTGGTAGATCAAAGATATAAGAAGACACTCAAAAGAGTCTTTGCCTTGTACCATCCCATCCATTCCCAGCTTCTATAGACTTTTAATGAAGCGACGAATGGCATTAACCCCGACGCCCTCTCGCATAATTACCACACGAGTACCTCATAATATCGAGAACGGTGTTGTGGTTAGATATCTCCAGCAGAAGCGATATCGGTCAACGAAATCATGGCCAACTCAACCAATACATCAACCTTCCCCATCCAGCCGGAGCATGCAGATCCAGAGCCTGGCGCAATTGCGATTATCAAGCGGAGTGAAGGCATAACCACCATCGCTATGAACCGGCCAAAGAAACGAAATGCCATAGACATTCCAACAGCGAAGAAACTCTACTCAGCATTCCTCGACTTTGAAGCTGATGCATCCCAAAAGATCTGCGTCTTACACGGAAATGGAGGGACGTTTTCATCCGGCTTCGACCTGACCCAGCTGGCCACTTGGCATGGAGAATTACCGAATATGGCCCAGCATTCCAGTATCACTCGAGGGCACTTTGAACCCGTGCGTGGAGAAAATATAGGGCCACTCGGCCCAACTAGAATGCACATTCGAAAACCAGTGATCTGCGCTGTCTCCGGTTACGCTGTTGCTGGCGGCCTCGAGTTGAGTCTTCTGGGAGACCTGAGGGTGGTAGATGAAGACGCGATATTCGAAGTATCTTGTCGAAAATTAGGGGTGCCGCTGCTCGATGGAGGAACAGTCAGGCTGCCGCAAATTATAGGTTTGGGGAGGGCCCTGGATATCATATTGACAGGGAGAGCGATAACAGCAAAGGAAGCTCTAAACATCGGGTTGGCGAGTCGGGTGGTGCCGAAAGGGCAGTCCTTGGACGAAGCGATGAAACTAGCACGGATGCTTGTATCCTATCCGCAAGAGTGTCTGAATGTTGATCGACAGTCGTGCTATTATGCTGTATATCACGCACATTCGCTTGAAGACGCACTGTCTCAGGAATTCGAGGCAGGAAGCAGGGTGAGCGACATGGCCATAGAAGCCGCGTTGGCATTTGTTCAGAAATCGCGGAGACAGTCGAAGCTTTGAAATAGCGAACTCAGCGCAACCCACTGCCGGGAATACCTAAACTCCTTCGCGATAAAACAGTGGATCTCGCGGAAAAACTAACGAGACATAGCTGGGTCTTTTTCTTCTCCTTCTTTGGTGCTTAGCTATTCTGCCCTTTATCGGCTGTTAGCACTGTATAATGTTTCTCTGGAAAGCAAATGTATAGCGCATATCACACATTCTGCAGTCAATTTTGCAACTTTGAATTAGGAGTTCTTCATGGATGTTTCGTACTATCTTCTTTTTCTTCTTGTTCATTTCCCCAAATGTTGGACGATTAATGATATTCGACCATTAGCTAGTAGTAGTATCAATTTATCAACAATAAATTGAAGTCCGCCGTGGAAGGGTTAAGATCCAACCTGGGTTAATGGTTAATAGAACCTGCATCAAGGTGAACTGAACAGGATGAATGTGAACTGGCAACTCTCTATCGCTTGCCTGTACAGTACATAGCGGGAGTCAAGGTTTAAACAGATAACGCAGGGTCAGGTGGAAAGGGGGCATTGATGACGTCATCCCTTCCACAAAAAGCTCCTCCGGGCAGCGAGAAGCTACAAAGATACTTCATATTTGTATCAATTGTGGGATCAGAATGTGCTCTACGGATATTGTATCTTGAAGGATCAATTCTTCTTACAAATTGTGTATCTGCCTCATACTTTCTTCCCCGTTCCTAAATAGCCTGTTGGTGATATCCATCCACCTCCATGCTTCCAAAGGCGCGGTGCTAACAACTCTTGAAGAGCAGTCCAGCAACCTATAAATTTACGGTTATATATCGTATCTTCCATTCAGCAGGAACCCGAGGAAATGGCTCCCGCAATCCGCATCATCGGCTCCCTAAACGTCGACATGGTCTCCGTGACCCCGCGCTTCCCATCCCCCGGCGAAACCCTCACCTCAACCTCCTTCAGCATCCACGCGGGCGGCAAAGGTGCCAACCAAGCTGTAGCATGCGGCCGCCTCTCCCGCCCCAAACCCGCCACCACCACTACACCATCATCAACAGCAGCCGCAGCAGCAGGGGCCACAGACCCCACATCAATCCACGTCGAAATGCTCGGCGCCACCGGCAAACTAGACAACTACTTCCGCACCCACCTGCAACCGACCCTGCATGGCGCCAGCGTCCACACGGCCCGCATCCGCCAGACCGCGGATGCGCACACCGGCGTCGCCGTGATCATCGTCGACAGCGCCGCCGGCGGCGAGAACCGCATCCTCTACTGCCCCGGCGCTAACTACACGGGCATGCAGTGCGCGCCGGACGTGCTGCAGCTGGCGCTCTCGCTCGCGCCGCGGGTGCCGGACGTGCTGGTGCTGCAGGCGGAGATCCCCGTCGAGACTGTTGTGGGGATTCTGCGCGGGGTGGGGGCGTGGAGGGGGAGGCGGGGGAGGGGAGAGAAGGATGAGGCGGAGGCGTGGGCGGAGGTGGAGGTCGTGTTTAATCCGGCGCCGGCGCCGGAAGGGGGTTTGCCGGCGGATGTGTATGCGGCTGTTGATCATTTGGTGATGAATGAGACGGAGTGTGAGAGTATGGCGCCTGCGGGGATGTTGGGGGAGAGCCAGGGGACGGCGGCGACGTCGCGTGAGAGGAGGGACAGGGTTGCGCGACATTTCCATGCGTTGGGGGTGCGGCATGTGATTGTTACATTGGGGGCGAAGGGGGTGTGGTACAGTGCTGGTGATGCGGGAAGGGGTGTACAGGGAGCCCAACAAGGGCAGGAAGCGGGGATTGGAGATGGAGATGGAGTCGGAGGGTGGGTACGGTTTGTGGGGGAGGTGCCGGCGGCAAGAGTGGAGAGGGTGGTTGATACCACGGCGGCGGGTGATACGTTTGTCGGTGGGTATTCGGTGCAGATTGCACGGTGGAAGGAGGCGAGGAGGGCCGCGGGGCGGGGCGGGGAGGAACTGACGGTTGAGGAGAGGAGGGAGCGTTATGGGCCCGCTATGGAGCGGGCGGTGAGGTGGGCTACGAAGGCGTCGGCGAGGTGTGTGGAGAGGAGCGGAGCGATGGACAGTATACCCTGGGAGGATGAGATTTGATTCGATTTGGTTTTACATATTTTTAATTTCATTTTACGGAAATATATAGTACGTTACTTAATAGAGCATGGGAATTTGAAATGATTGATTTTTATATATCTATGTCTAAGTGACCAGTCACCTCTAGCCTACCCTTCGAAGAAGACATATTAGCTCGATTAAGTATGAGAATGGGCTGAGCAGCCGACACCGGACCCGCCAATGGAAAACTTGTGCATGGCTGAGGCGCGAGGTCCCCAATACTCAGGGTCGTAGGCTTCCTGGGAAACCTGTAAAGCGCGTCGAAGATGACACGACCATGTCCAACAGGGGTGGCTTGAGTGCACACTCCTTCAGTGATACAGATGACAACTACCGTGCGAGCAGCAAAGAAGACAGTTCAATGAAGCTGCCACTGGAGCGTCGCAGGCTTCCCACACAGCCACCTTACAGTGTGTTGTGTCATCCTCAATTTCAGATCCCAAGAGCAGCAGCCACTGCAGGTTGTGAAAGTGTTGAACAGGAAGACTGTTTCACAACCCCTGGAACACAGATCATAGACTGGACACACACACATACACACACACACTCACACTCACTCACTCATGACCTTCAATTGAAGCTGAGAGGCATAGTTGCTCTATTCCATTGTTGGCCTGAGGGGGAAGCTGTGATGCTCTCATCTACAGTGACCCAAGTCTATTCAAGATGATCATGCACCATCCAATGACCGCTTCAGATCTCGCAGGTGAGACGACCGCCACGGCCGACACAGAAAAAGATTGCAATGAATGGAAGGTCGAAGGTCTGGACAGGAAAAGACGTTGCTGCACTCGAAAGGAGGACTTCCGCCTAATGGCCCTGAAAAAGGACTTGCCTGGATAAAGTGGGCATCCACGAGAATAGAGCTCTTCCATTTCAAGTAGTTGATTCCATTCAAGATGGCTGCCTGCTTTCCTTCCAGCTTGGCCTTCGCGACCTTTCGAAATTCATCAAATCATATCCCCTAATAGGATCCTGAGTTGATAGAGAGCTCGAGATGCCCTCCGGATTTTGTATAAGTATTTCCGTTCGTTTGTCCTGTCTTTCCATATATTCATTCCACCATCATCATCCGAACCATGGTATTATCGTTCACTTGACCTCCCATTTGAGATCCCATTTCAGCCCCTCTAGATATAATAGTATGAGTATCCTGGTCGTATTCATGTTCATTCATGTTGCTTGCAGGTGTATCTAACAACCCTGCAGCGGCACACGTTCTTGGAGGCATTTGTTTATCCCCTTTTTAATCTTTAATTTTCCGCGATCAAAGCTTTCAAGCAGTTGCTTTTCGTCAGATATCTTCTGCGGCTCAGCGATGCAGCTCACGAGACATTTTATACCTCGGAAAAATAAAGAAAATATGCGGAAGGTTGAAGAAAACAAGCAATCAGGGCTATATAATCCTTGCATTGGTTACAATCTGCCAGAGGCCGTTTGTTGTACGCAGCGCTAGTCCGCAATAGGAAGCCTGGCGCCAACACATTCCATACTTGCACTTGTGAGCACTCTTCATTGTTAAACTATCCTTCAGCTATTCGGCGCCTGACACAACTTAGCAGGCGATAGCACCCATCGAGACGGTGCCAACAAACCAACAGCTTCATGCTAGCTATCCCAGCAAAAACTCTCGCTCTTCGGACCGTCAAACCCTCACATCAAATTGAGAAGGTAGATCTCACGATTAAACCTTGCCTCGCCAGATGGATTCACCATGGATACCACGTATCTTGAAACCCGATTTCACATGGCCGCACATGAAACTATCAACCATCTCTAAAACCACCCCTCCAGTGCCCTCAGTACCAAGCAAAATTTCACTGCGATTCTGGGCTATTATTCACAAAGCTCTGTATAAGTTCTCGGCATATTATTGCTCATGGTTTGGCATCCGATTTGGAAGTGTTGCAGAATTGCCCTTTGGACTCATCATGAAGTGGACAGAGCGAACATCTCTGGAAGAAGTTGCTGCAATGCAGATGGCACGCGCAGGTGGAATACCTGCTCCCAAGTTGCTAAGCTGCGGAGAACATCTCAGAGCGCGATTCAATCGGCCGTCTTACTCAATTCTGATGACAAGGTTGCCGGGGATAACCATGGAAAACACGCATGACCCATTCGATCCTGACGTTGAGGAACCTTGGGTTCATGAGTTGAAGCTGTGTCTGGATTCGATGCGTCAATGGCGCATACCATTGCCCTATGACCAAAATCGTATCTGCTCTGTGCTTGGGACTGCCATCCACAGCACCCGAGTGCCAAACCACATCATGGGCCCATTCGCAAATGAAAAAGAGCTTACAAAGTATCTTCTCTCCGCAGCTTCAGCCCACGGTTTCAAGTCAAGAGCTGAATATGATGCAGCATGGATTCGCGCAGAGCGAATTGATCAACATCCACATCGAGTCACCTTCACCCACGGGGATTTTAAAGCACACAATATTCTAGTGAATGATGATGGGCATTTATCAGGGTTTCTTGATTGGGAGTCTGGGGGTTGGTGTCCTGAATACTGGGAGTTTACAACAGCAATGAGATTTGGAAGGAACAGCTGGTGGTATCAAGTTGCCATGTGGATGGGAGGTGATCAATACATGAAGGAGCTGGATGCTGACGTCGCGGTTAATTTATTGACTGTCGATTCATACATAGGGATGTAGGAAACCGAGTTGCTTATGATGTGCTGGGTTCTTATTTTGTTTTCGTGAATAGCCAGAATTCTCTATCCTGCTTTGAGCACTAGATATGTTCCCTTTCTCTCCAGTTTTCTTTTATAGGCATCCATTAGTCTACAGGCATTCTAGCTAACCTTTCAAAATCTTGCCTAAGGTGGGAAATCTATGTTGATAGACTAGAGAAGAACAAAACATTGCTTCAGATCGGTAATTGCATATCAAATAAATTAATTTGCGGAGGAAAGCCGATTTAAGTGGTTTGAATGGATTAGAAGAGTCTCCTCCAATGCAGTTTCTGATTGACCAAGCAAATAACATAACCTCTCATAAAAGTAGGTGCAATCAGAGTTCCAACTGATTCTAACAGGTTAAATATTGGAATTAACCACCTCTAGAGTGGACGTCCTTCCAAGAAGCGGCTACCTCAACCCCCAAGCCATGAATCAGAAGAGAGGTTCTGAGCTCTCTACCGTTTGTCGCGGCTGAATGTTGGGGTGGTAGGCTTAAAACTATATACTATAAACTCTTCAGATGGTATTTTGAGGCTAAATCCCAAATCATCTAAATTAGCCTTTTGTTTAGCTCTTGGTCACAGATTAATTAATTACCTCTAACTTTATTAACTAATTATTAGCTCTTGATTCTAGCATCTCAAGATGTGCATGGGTTAAAGGGACTATCTACAGTACGGTTCAGCCATAATTTTACTCGCCCACATTTGAGCTCCATTCTTTGTGTATGTGTCTACCGCCGTTGAGTGGACAACTCAAGAGCAGCCCTTTATGAGGCTCTGCTGCGCCGTTCAATAAACCAATAATGTCCAACGCAGAGCCGCGATGAGAAACCATTCAGTCAGCACTTGCAATCCCCTGCAACAGGGCTCAGACTCAACCGGCGATCTTTTTTGGTTGGACTCTATTGCCCAATGAGACAGACACAGCACCACGGTGGTGCCGAACTCCAATGACTTCCATGCCCAACTACCCAACATCTCTGGAATCAACGAGTTGTCAAATGGATTTGGCATAAACTGGCTATTTGAGATGGCACTAATGCAGACCTGTTTGTAGAGCCGCTGCATCTTGTTACGTTTTTCTTTCTTTTTTGCTTGTTGCTCCAAACCCGAGGGATTCTCCCTTTTCTACTCCCCGTAGCCTATCGAACGGGCAGGGATTCATACCCTTCAGCACTGAACTTCATAGAGTTTTGGTATACACCTCCCTGATTTGTTCCATAGCGGTGTGCATGGCTGCGATTGATAGGCCTTGGTTCATCTATGCCCCTACAAGGGCTGGAACCCGGCGGGTGAAATGAACGATGACCCAATATGCTCTCCTCAGTTCATCGATAGCTCTACAACGAGCCTCAATCATGCAGAGGCGCTGCTCTTGAGACGTCGCTCTTTGGCAGGCGGTTACGCTGTTATTAGTAGCACTTCTGGCTCTACATGGAAATGCTATAAAACCCCCTCTCAATCGATATCATAGACGTCGTTTCCTCGTCTCCCCAAATCCCACCAATGTGCAAACTTGGATACCTCTACAAATAAAAAATATCCGTCTTCTTTTACCTTCCAGTCCCCAACATGTCTGGGTTGCCAATCGGCTCTTCCGCCGTGCCAACCAAGGTCCTCTTGGACGCATCCAAATCGACCACATCTTCTAAACAGGCGTCTAGAGAAAGGGCCCTTGAAATCAAACGACTACAGGAGGAAGCCTTGCGAGGTCTCCCTGTCGATTCCCTCTATGTCGTCCTTTACCTCCGGTCCGACCCGCCCGCGCCAAACGACTTCCATTGGGGCTATTATTTCCACACACATCCCGACGGAGGAATCAAATACCACCTCAAGAGCCTAGGCAGTGGCTGGATCACCGAGCATGGCCCAACCGGCGGAGTTTTCAAGTCGAACTTCCTTTGCGTCCTCGTTCATATCGCCACTGTCCCGCAAGAAAAGCACCTCCAAGTGGATCAGATCATGAAATCACTCGACGGCAGGTGTAACTCGATTCCAGGAATCACCTGTCGCGTGTGGATTATGAATATCCTGCAGAAACTGATTGAAAATGGGATTGTTCAGTGCCCCAGTATCGCCGAATTCCAACAGGAATGCTTCACAATTGGGAATCAAAACAGCAAGAATGCTTCAGCGAATAACCAACCTCGTCCTGTCATCATTTCCAGAGTGTGCATCATTTGATCCGGCCTTCTCTAGCCTGTGTTGGCCGAGATTAGGTGAGCGGAGGAACGCTTACCGAACGGGGCTGCATTATTTATGGGCAAACAGGAGCGGAGTTACTAGAACTAGGGCAGGAGAACTGAGAACGGAGAGAGGAGAAAGGCGAAAGTTGTGTACCATATCTGTGGAGAAGGCCTGGTGGATGCGTCGGAAGGGGTCATTCTGTTTCCTCTTTGTTCATAAAGCTGTTAGTTATTAGTTTGTTCCATCACTTCCACACAATGATCACCTTTGCTCGTATAAAATTGAAGATGATTAGCCATTTATCTTGCTACACCTACCCTATGAAATTAACATACTTTTAAGGTGTCATGTAAAGGTTGATTTGAATCATATTTTTTATACTTACGAAGCTTTACGTTAACGTTTTTCTCATTTAAAGTTTGAAAATCTACAAATGCAGTTTGCCCTCTCAAGTCAACATGTTCAGAAGAACTATTATTTTTGCACGCTGTCAATCCCATCACATCCATTCACCCCTCCAACAAGTTCTCTTGCATTCCAGCTGTCCTCGTTTCGTTTTAATCATTCAACTCCACCCAACCCTCCCCCATCTCTTTCCCTTATCCCAGCTCGAACAGAAACAACAAACAACCACCCAGGGTTGTCGTGCCAGTACGTACGAACAAAATTAGGGGCTGGAGAGATGTTGAGGTACTAAATGCTGTAACTACCAACCATCTTCCTGCAGAGGAAAGACTAACCCCGGTTGCACGCACACTGCATGTACCGGACTGTCCAAGGCATGAATGAATGATTGGCAGTTCGGCCACCATTCCACCATTGGCTTGCAGAGCATCCTTCCAGGGAAATGATGGAAATGATGGATGGATGGAATGGACGGATGGTCGAGGAGTTACCGCATTGTATGCGTGTGTGGTGGTGGTAGCGCAAGATGAAACAGGATCGATCTGAGAATAGTTAAATTAATAACTGTAACTGCGTGATGGAGTGAACAAGTATCTCTGGTAATCGCACGAGCAGTACCATACTATCTCTCCTATACTATTATTGACCAACATTATTGAAGCACCTCTGCAATAGTTCCCGTTCATGATGGGTTTAAATGTCTTGCGATAACGAGGGGTTCCTTGCTAACTATCACCCACCCACCAGTCACATCGTCATCATCGACGATTATATCATCATCTCATTCAATCTCCCCAGATCAGCACGATCTCCAGGCTCCCCAGGCAACTATCGCACACAAACATCCGTAGATTGGCGGAAACAATTTCCCCTCCCCAAAATGCGGGCTTGTCCAGCACATACACTCCACGGAGCAAAAAAACATGGAAACATGGAAATTTATGCTCGCGATTCCCTATCGTCGCATCGTGCCATCGTCTCATCGAACCTTCTTCCCCGCTTCTCTAAGTTATATGCAGCGCGTCACGTCGATGGCGGTCAATGATACGGAAATATTACAGGCACACGCCCGTGATGGAGCGTGGCACAAGGCACGGCAGAGTTGGATCACAATCCTCGGGACTTGGTCTTGGGCTGGAGCTATTGCAAGAGGGAGTCTGGGGCCAATAGCTTAATGGACTGGGATCTGGGGAGAGGAAGCTGGAGGTGGCCTTTATTAAGTTACCTACTGGCAAGGCTCCTGGTTCGGAGCTCTAACAAAGTAGTCAACTCTCTCTCTTTCCGTAGTCAAGAGTTACACAACATAGCTCGCGCTGGAGAAACAGCCATCACCAGCAATTCGCATCTGTGGTCCTAATTGCAGAAATTGACGCTGGTTGAATCCCCAGTCTCTGCACTGTCCGAAGTCCTCGTAGTTGCGTACCGTGAACTCGACACACTCCGCAAACGCGTCTGTCCCTGTCGATACCGCCGTCCCGTATTGTCACTGTCACCCGGGAATCGCGCCCCCGTGCCTGAAACCGAGCCAGCCAGTAGTCAGCCAGTCGTCAGCCAGTCAGCCGCAGCCAATCCCCTGAGCCATCCATTCTTCCTCTGCTTCCTCCTCTGCTTCCTCACCGATTCCTCCTCCCTTCTCCTCCCCTCGTCCTCCTCCTCCTCTCACAACCAATTGCAGCTGGTCGATCTTGGCTGGGCTAAAAACAGCACTACGCACTAGACTGGGTAGCTGCTCCCTGCATCGCCTCGCAGCAGCAGCAGCGGCAACTGACGCGAAGGCAACCAACTAGCCCCAGCCAAAACAATCCCTCATAACTGTCCCATCCTCCCATCTTCCCCTCTTTCTCTCGAGTTGCTCGCCCACGCACAGCCAGCATCTCTTGTCCCTCAAGCTCGCCATCTCTTCTATTCTCGTATATCTCCTCTCAATTGTGTTTTGGATTTGAATCTGACCATCTCTTCTGCTCATTGTTCTCCTCCCTGTTGCTGTGTTGTGATTGTTTACATCTAGCCAGGATAACAATACAACCAATCTCTGCCCCACGTCTGGATTGGGTTTCTGCTTTTTTATTTTCTGTGACAATACTACTATAGAGAGTGCTGGGTAGTCCATTCAAGGGACCTGTTCAACTCTCCAAGGAGACTATTGCGTTGATTTTCACCGCCATACCCAGTTGGTCGCCCACAGAGACGACCTCTGCGCACCCCCTCCTAGCAGCACATCAGCAATATATATATATATATATACAATTTCTCACTTGATATGGCTCTCACCCAGCCCGTTTCCCCCCCTGCGCGGCAGCCATTTGGAGTCATTGACCCCTCACGGCTGCGCTTTCTGCAGAGCGCGAAAAACCAACAGAATGGTCAGTCATAGGCGCTTTCTTATCTATAGTTGTAGATCAAAATATATATTCCAACCGAAAAAAGGTCCATAGCCACTGACGATTCCCGCGCTCGATAGGAATTCCAACCCCTTATCTCAAACGCCGTCTAGACACATCTGACCTGTCCGACACGGAAAACGTAGATCCGTCTGCTTTCAACACTCCAAGTGCGAAAAGGGCCAGAGGCACTGGTGATGAGGACGTCTCCAAAACCGCTCCAGGCACTGCGACCAAGTTCGCCTTCGTCGCTCCCCCGAAACCCAGCCTCGCGAAGAACCAGAGGCATCTCCAAACACCCCTCTCTCAAATCAACAGGGCTTCTTCCCTTCCCAACTCAGCCCCGCTCCGTGCCCCAGCAGGGCGCTCTCCGAAATCCAAACCCGCCAAGGCCTTCTCCCGCCGCAGCATCGGCTCATACACCCGCATTGATCCCCCTTCATTTACCAAAACTCGTGTCGCGTCACGGGCTCCCTTTTCCATCGCTGATGCCCTCCATGGAACCCTCAATTCGTTCAATACCAGGGTTATCAGCACGCACAGCACCAAACCGCAGACGCGGACGTTGCAGAGTGCTAAACCCTCACCCCTGGATACTAATGTCAATATCAATATTATCAACAGCAACAGTAGTCGCATCAACCGCAATCACCCCAAAGTCTGGGACTTTGAGATCTACACTGATACTGAGCAGGATGAGATGGCAAATCTCATGGAGCACTCAACATGCGTGCTGGATATTAGTGACGATGAGGATAAACCGCGAAATGCAGATGATCGCGGGAAGGAGAATATTCCGCCTCCGCCCTTGGACTTTGCGGGGGAGCAGGATGCTGCTGTTGATGACGCAGGGGTAATAGTCGCTCCTTCTGCTGCTGCGGTTGCTGCTGCTGCTTCTCTTTCTGGCGCCGCAGATGGTATGGTGGGGCGAAATGTGGAAATGACGGATGAACCGCGTCCGCGCTCGGCGCTGGGCGAGCTGGATGTTACGCGGTTCGTGGCTGTGTCTGAGGAAACGGATGAGGAAGAGCAGGACGGAAATGAGGATGCATGTGTACTCAACACCATCGACCCAGCAGCGATCCCCCTCCCACCACCAACCAGCCAGGAAGAAAATTGTCAATTTCAAGACGAGAAACTCTCAGAGTCAGATCCAGACTCGCAATCTCAACGCCTTCCCCCATCAACTCATAACTCCTCCCCCTACAGCCCCTACCCTCATCACCATCATCACCAACAACCTCAACCAAAACCCAGCCATCCCATTCTAGCTAGCCACGCCGCCATCTCCGCATTGATATCCAGTACGGCCCCACAAATGCCTTCCACTAGCACTGCCAAAAACCCCACTCCTACCTGTTCTCTTGAATCGTCGTCGTTACCCACCAACAACGAGATAGAGATAGAGATTTGGGAGAGCGGGAGTGCGGCAGATGAAGCTGAGGCGGAAGCTAGAGGAGATGGAGTGATGGAGTGATGGAGTGATTTGGGGAGTTACTTGCTTTCCTTTTTCTAAAAAGGTTTATTTTCATAGCAGGGAGAGTGAGTAAATGTTTGTCGTATACATACATAATCTCCCTTTATCAGGTTTGCGTGAATATTTATGTTCAATTTTTTGTGTCTATCCCTGTGTGCTCCATTGTTTCTTTAATTGTTTATTTTTTCGTTTGAGGAGTTACTTTTTGGATTTTGGATTTGGATTTGGGATTGGGATTGGGATTCGGGGGTCGGCGTTGGATCGGGATCGCGATCGGGATCAGGATCGGGATTCTACAGCAACGTGTTGGACGGGTTGGGTGGCCCCTTTCTTTCTCGATTTCGCTAGTGATTTGAGCTGCGGCGTTCTTCTGGTAACTGGTCACTTTGTTGTTGTGTCTTGTTGTCCTGTCCTGGCTTCTGTTTTCCCATGTTCTCTCCGGAGTAGTAGTAAGTTACTTTGGTTCATCATGTCTGATGTCCTTTTTCCGCCTCAGTTTTGTCTCCCCTTGTTATCTCTGTCTTTACATCTGCGCACCGCTAGTTAGAGTTAGTTAGTTCCCTTAGGAGCTAGCTAGCTGTTAATATAATAAATAATGTGTCTAGAATATACAATATGCGGTGTCTTTTTTTTAAGTTAAGTCTTAACCTGTTAATCAATGTATGATTTTCATATTTTCTTTCATCCGCACCCTCACCCTCTTGCTTGGTTTTTTTTTTTTTTTTTGTCTTTTCTTCATCGCGCGCCTCGTTTTATTATTGGTTGTACTGTATGTGGTGTGTGGTATATATATATATATAGAGAGAGAGATAGACTATTTTCCACGCTCTGCTTTTTTCCTTTCTTTCTTCCTTCCTTGGTTGATTTACGTGGTTTGTACCGATATCGGGTATATATATATATGTATAGCTTTCCAACTTTGCGTGGTGAGGGGGTAGTAGTAGTAGTGATGGAAGCAGTGTGAGGCGTGGAGTGATGTATGTATGTATGTATGTATGTATATTTTTTCCTACACGGGAAAAAAAGGGCAAAAAAGGGGAAATAGGAAAGCGATGGATCTATTTATCTGACTCTGTCCGGATTTCAGGCGTAAGGGATAATTAACTTGCCTACTACTACCTACATGCCGGACATCTCCACGTCATCATCTTCTTCTTCTCCTTCGTCCTCCTCCTCGTCCTCCTCTCCCTGTCCCTCCTCCTCGCCCTCCTCGTCGTCCTCCTCCCCCTCCTCCTCTCCTCCTCCCGCAGCCTCATCGTCCCACTTAACCTTTTTGGCCTGATTTCGCTCGCCCTCCTCCCCTCCCCCATCCCTTTCACCACCACCACCACCACCACCACCCACCCCTCCCATCCGCCCCCTGTCCAAAAACACCTTCCGCCCCGGCGCCCCCCGAACCATCGCCCTCACCTCCGCCGCCAAGGACAAACACCGCGCACTAACCCTCTGCCCCGCCTTAGTAGCAGCAGTAGCATCAACAGCACACCGCCTCCCCACCTCCGCATCCCCGCCCACCCGCGCCGGAAACGCCAGCAGCGGCGCGAAGTCCGCTTCCATCGCGGCCGGCGGCGTCGTGCCGGTCTCGAGCATGTGCTGGATCTTGGCGCGCATGATGGTCTTGGCGACGGCGAGGGTGACGTTGCCGTACCAGCCGGAGGAGAGGATATCGCAGGGCCAGGGCGAGGGCGCGGGGGTGGGGGAGGTTGGTTCTGCTGACGGGGATGGCTGTGCGGGCGTGGGTGGACTAAGGAGACGGGCGAGGATGGGGTCGGTGATGTCGCAGATCATCCACATCTTGCCGTCGCGGGGCAGCGGGGCTTGGCCGGTGAAGATGTGGGAGGGGGTTGCGGGGGTGGTTTCGGCGGCGGGGACGGCGGAGGAGAGGCGCGGGCGGGTCTGGCGTCTGTTCGATATCGATGTTGTTATTGTTGTCGTTTGGTTCGCAGGTGCGGGGGCAGTGTTATTGTTATTGTCATTGCCGTTGCCGTTGCCGTTGTCGTTATCGAGTTGCTCGGTGATGCTGGATGGGAGCGTGCGGAACATGAATGTCTGATAGACGCAGGAGGAGGGGTCGAGGCGCGGGTCGTGGCCGAATTTCACAATCGCGTCACGCCACGGGCCCGAGCGGAAGATGTATCCCACGTACGGCACGGCGAGGCGGAGGGCGTATTTCTGCTCGTTGGTGGCGAGGTGGTTTCGTAGGCCGCGGCGGGTCCAGGCCACGCGGGTTTCGAAAAGGGATTGGAGGATCGAAATGGTTTCCCGCAGCGTTTGGTCGAGGGTGTGGATTGGCGGGCAGTTTTCGCTGGGGCCGGTGGGGACCGAAGGGACGTCGCAGGCTACGAGGTGTGTGAGGACTTTCACGATTTGCTGCGTGTTGGTGGTTGTTATTTCGCCCGATGGGCCGATTGATTGCTTGACGGTGGGGTTTTGGCGGTAGCTGTGTTGGACATGTTAGATGTGTAAGTGATTTGAGAAGAAAGAAAACACAGGGGAAACCATACAGGTAGTTGAAGGGGACGTCTCCGCGGCTTAGGGCGGGAGGCGGGATGATGTCAATGTTTGTGGTAGAGCCTTTGGTCATATCAAATTGAAACTCTTTGAGTTTGTCGTCTGTATAGGAGGTTTAGCACAGATATGAGAAACCAGGAGGATAATGATAGACCTTCAGGAGAAAGACGCAGTAGCACATACATCGGAACGGTAAGACCTTCTCCCTGAATTTCGTCATAAACGGGCTGGAGGTTGTTGAGTAGACGAAATCCGGCATGCCTGGGTATTAAGATCAGCCTTGTAAACACGGCACTTTTTGATGTATATGGATATATTGTACTAGGCCATAAGTGTTGGCAACCCCTACTACCTTTCTGCAACAAAAGAGGCACCGTGATTGTAATGGAGGTTGCCAATGCTTATGACCTGGCGCTGTTGATAGATGGTCTGTTTGCGCGTGCAAGAACATACCACGAAATACATGCATCCGCTCGATGCGACCAACTGCTTCGACCTCATATTTTCCCACGCTATCCTGGAGTTGCCGTAGCAAGGCCCGCGCGGATAGAGCACGGGAGGTTGATGGAGGATTGGAAGGAATAGACCCACAGTCTCCTGCAGAAGCATCATGGTCGTTGCCGGTAAAGGGCTCATTCGAACCACGTTTGCGCTTGCGACCAGTCCTCTTGGGGACAGTAATCTTCAACAAGATGTTGTTTGCTGGATTACAGGTGGAGGACAAAGGCCTGCTCATGCCATCCTCAGGGCATAGAAATAGGCTGATTGATGCATCTTGGCGAGGGGGGTTCAGAAGCTATATGATAATATATGTATGTATATATCTCATGTCAATATTATGTTTGTATCGGTAGGACGAAGGGATGCTCTGTCTGAGGTCTTGCTTGCCCTTGAAATGCCGCCATTCCCGTCGAGGGTTTGAATTCCTTTATCTATGTTCTGCACCACGCATGGATGTTCAACGGTAACGATCTCGCGCGCTGGAATCGAGTACCAAGGAGCTGTGCGATCGCGGGCACGATCTGGTTGGGACATTGTTGATGTCCCATCGAGGGTGAGTGGAGAGGGGAGGGTTGCCAATTGAGTAATATATAATTTTGTATGAGCTCAAGAGGATAACCACATATATATGTGCTATGTATCTATATCTTCCAGATAGAGAGATCGATAGATTTGTTTCCGTCATTGCTCTGGTGGTACATTGCCGCTAAATTGACTATCCTATAAAAGGAATAGCGTCATGGCAGTTTTACATGGTAATATTGAAGTATGTAACTTTTTGCTCCGCTGCAGGTCACACATTCCCTACAAATTAATCTTTATATTCTTTTATGATGAAGCACATAGCGGTTTTGAACCCTGGGCTATGCGCAGATTATACGACACTCTGCTGCCAGGCAATAAAGCGCTCAGAGAATGTTCAAGAGCTGGAAGAGGGCCGAGTTGATCCGCCACGTGACGTGCCCCTCCTAGCCGGATCAGGCAACCCGCGCCAAGCCCACCGCGACGACCTGTTACGGAGGCGGCTCCAATGGGCGGCAGCTGGCCAACCGCGCTACTCGACTCTCCGCCCGACAACGACGACAACGACATCCACAACCAACAACCACAACCACCGCTGACCGACCAGCTGCATCGACAACGACAACCACATCCCTATCCATGTCCTGTCCTGTCTCTGCCACGCCCGCCACCATTCTTCTAGTCCTCTCCCCACCTCTCCTCGGCCATTGTCTCTCCTCTGATTCTTCCTTTTACTCCCCACCCATGCCTCGTCGCGCTTGATTCGACCCCCCCTCCTCTCCGAACCACGACCTGCCTGGGATTGACCCCCGCCCTGCTACTGTCCCCCCCTGAAGTCGCTCGTACTCCCTTCTGTTGCTTGCCACCCCGGTCGGTTTCCCTAGGCCACAATATCGAACCAACTACCTCTCCTTTTGTTCTGGACCTTGGGATTTCCAATAGTCTGGGTTTGGTTGTTGAGGTATGTTACATGACTCGACTGGGTAATTCCTGGGGGGTTTTGGCTCGATCATCCCCAATCCTTTCTCACACCATTCCTCTCTTCCTTTACGTTCGGCTGCCCTGTGTCATTTGCTCGTCAGAGTGTGCTGTGCAAACCTGCAACTCTGTCAAAATGCCCACTGTCGAGTCAAAGAATTGCTTTTTTTCTTTTTCCATCACTCGCTCTCCAACCCCCTCTCTCGTTTCTTCTCTCCGTTTTCCTCTTGCTTGCTTGGAAAGAACACCAACTCGACATACCTTGGCCTCCTTTTGTTTTTTCATTTTTTCTTCAGATATGGCTCTTTCTTCATCTCGACTTCACGGCGATTGGCCCCCTTGCTCCGGTTTAACCCCACCTCAGTTAAATTAAGAGCCCTCTCCCCTCTCTCTTTCCCCATTAAATCCGCGTCAGAGAGGGTGCTCATTCGCATGTCGTCCACTTAACAGATAAAATATACAGCTCGCACCGCCTATTCCGTTTCCCCTCGATATTTACCCAGCTACTGGTCACGACCAATCCGCTTGTTGTCGGATAATCGTGGTCGACTGGCTGAATATTGGCGGATATTGTACATGTAGCCGCCGCACCGATATAAGCTACCATGAAGGGTTTCAGACAGAGAGTTGTAAGCCTCCACCACACTCCCCTCGTTTGGATGTTTCTTTGCTTTTGGGGATGTACATGGTATCTTGGTTCCGGTTTGTTTCTGTTGCTGGATGAACCTGGCATTGACTGACCGCTTTAGCACGAACAGCTGTCCCGTGCGAAAGATTCAAACAAGTCTTCTAAGAAGAAGGACTCTTCCGGAACATCCTCCCCAAGTCAGAACACAACCTCAAGTTCGTCGGGCCCTACCCCTTCCCCGGCCAACTCCAACCATGGCACTCCTACATCCTCGACTACCACTGTGAATGATACCAAAGGCAGGCCTGGAATGCAAGGTGGTAATGGTGGTGGGATTCCGGTTGGTGTTATGCATAATAATGCCCAGGCTCAGCTAAGTGCCCCCCAAAGTGCCCAGCATTTTATGCCTCCAGGACAAAACATGGGGGGGACACGCGGGTCAGCTGCCTGGCAATGGACCGGGAACCACCAATTCGGCAACCGCAGGCCTCCAGTTTAAGAGTAAGTATTCTATAGTCTCACCTAAATGTACAATCCTTTTTATCCCGTGGGAAGAGATTGCGTTTATAGTATAGAGAGTTTTCTTATTAGGTATGTGGATGACTTGACTTCTGATGAAACA